>NC_137971.1:92055061-92280061 GCF_963924665.1 Micromys minutus | reverse complement strand
TTAAATTATTTTCAGTGATCTCTGTGCATTTTAGTAGACTATAATTTCAGATTGTCTTCGATGAAGTTCACACGTTTGTTGTAAAATCTACATGAAAATTGCTTAAGGTTATATTGACGAAGTAGTGCTAAGGAACTCTTAACTGATTCAACAAAAATAGTTGAATTGCCATCAATTTAAAAAAACCAAAAAAAAAAAAAAAACAAAGAAAAGTAGTTAGGATTGTATTTTGTTATATGAAGCCTGTTAACACACTGAAGGACTTCCAGTATGTTTGGAAGAATGTATTAGTTGCGTATGCTAAATGTGTTTTGTTACAAAGTATTTAACAGAGTCCTGTAAAACTGAGTATCATCTAAAAGAATGATTACTACATGGAATTTTTGGTACATGCTTTCAGACACAGCTCCTGTTCCCACACATGTCTGTTTTCAACAACTCCGAGGTCAAGTATTTTCTTTTAGTTGGGATACCGGGACTGGAATATGCCCACGCCTGGATCTCCATCCCCATCTTCCTCATGTACCTTATTGCCATCCTGGGTAACTGTGTAATCATTTTTGTCATCAAGACAGAGCCCTCCCTTCATGAGCCCATGTATTATTTCCTTACCATGTTGGCAGTCTCTGATATGGGCTTGTCCTTCTCTTCCCTTCCTACCATGCTGAAAATCTTCCTTTTCAATGCCATGGGAATCTCACCCAATGCCTGCTTTGCTCAAGAGTTCTTTATCCATGTGTTCACCGTGATGGAGTCCTCTGTGCTTCTGATTATGTCTTTGGACCGCTTTCTTGCCATTCACAACCCTTTAAGATACAGTTCTATCCTCACCGGGAGCAGAGTGGCTAAAATAGGACTAATTTTAGCCTTCAGAAGCACAGCTTTGGTGCTTCCGTTCCCTTTCACACTCAGGAAACTGAAATACTGTCAAAAGAATCTCCTTTCCCACTCATATTGCCTTCATCAGGATGTCATGAAACTGGCCTGCTCTGATAACAAGATCAATTTCGTCTATGGCTTCTTTGTGGCTCTCTGTACTATGCTGGATTTTACTTTGATTCTTATGTCTTACCTGCTGATCTTGAAGACAGTTCTCAGTATTGCATCTCTGGCAGAAAGGCTTAAGACCCTGAATACCTGTGTCTCCCACATCTGCGCTGTGCTCATCTTCTATGTGCCCATCATCACCCTGGCTGCCTTGCATCGTTTTGCCAAGCACAAAAGCCCTCTACTTGTAATCCTTATTGCAGATATGTTCTTGTTGGTGCCCCCCCGATGAACCCCATTGTGTACTGTATAAAGACACGGCAAATCCGGGAGAAGGTCTTGGGAAAGGTGGTTAACATCTGTGTGAGATAAGGGCTTGGTAATATAAGTAGTACATTATCTGCAGAGGGTCCTGGCACCTGCTGTGCTCGGTGTCACTCATGGTGGCTATTATCTAGTGAAGCTCTGGAGTAAGGAACTGAAATTCTATTATTTATAGCATAATAATCCAGTTGAGAATGTTTCAAGCAACTGTTTAAGAAACAGCTGCAAGATGCGATATGATTTAGTGAAGCATGACTAACATTTTGAAAGGAGTTTAAATAAAACATTTATGTGATTGAACAGTTAAATGAGGCTTTGTAGAATTAAAAAAAATTGAGTAGTCTTATTCCCTTTCAATTAATATTTATAAAGTGTTTCTGAGATGCACAATATTTATACCACAAAAAAAAAATCAAATTAGCAGGATGGATAGTAGCTATTTGACAAATTGAGTGAGAGTTTGGATGAAATAATTGAACTGGGGCATATAAACTAAGTTGAACCCTAGATATATTTGAAAGTCTTTTGGGCAGGAGGGCAATATGTATGATCCATACTCAAGATAGATTGAATCTAGGAGAGATAAGGAGACAGGTCAGCACTCTTCCTGTGAAGTGGCAACTCTTCATGAGGGGAGAAGGAACAGAAGTATTTAGTTTTTGTTGTTGTCATCTGTTTGTTTTCTTGTTCTCACTTTGATTGTTATTAAATAAAAACGTAATTTATTTTAAGTTCTCACATTCCAGAAAGTACCTGAGAAATAGCTGAGAAACAATCCTGTGTTGTTACCGTTTAGTCTTTTATGTCACAGTGTTAGTGACTTTCAAATAAAACATAGCTCTTAAAATTAGATTTTCATAGGTCACAGAAATTGGTACCAGGATATTTTTCATCAAATTTAGTTACTAACACCTTCCTCATATAAGAACTCTTTTAAAGAAAGATTAAAAGGTAGAGTTTACATGTGAAAGTGTAGTTGAAAGTAAAGTTAAGATGCTAAGGTTCTCATGAATTCTATGTAGGGTTTGATGCCCCATTTTTCTTTGAACACATCCAAACTTTTCAAAGATGTCAGGGTTTTATAGGATGGATCTAAAGTTTTTGAGGAATTTTTCAGGTGACTGACTATTAAATATAGCATTATAGAGAAAGCTTGAAACAGGAGGCTATCAAGGTTGCTTACCAGTCACTAATAGAATGGGTCTCTTTGGGAAGCTAACAACACTTGTATTTAGATGTGTATGGAGTAAGCATGTACCTCAATCACGGATCAATAATCAAACTATTAGGATCCTCCTTTACTGAAGTGCATTTTTAATGTCTTTCACCCACTAATACCCACTGCTATGTTTGTGGAGAATTTTGGGGGCCTCTTCTAGAAATTTGTCATTGGACTAGGACCTGAAATTAGGCTCAGATAGGAATATTTGCATTTGGGCTAATACAGAGCTCAAGGTAAACTCAGCCTAGGAACATGTGGCATTCCTTTTATCTTGGTTGTCATAAGCCCCTAGAAACAGTGACCATTGGGTTTTGTTTACTGCCATATTTGATCTCTTTGTTTATTGCCTTGTTTGATTACTTTGTCTTTGATCTAAAAACTGGTCTTATCCTGTATCCTTTGCATGTACCTAGAATGGTATAAATGCAGACTGGGAAAAAATAAAGATGCTTCAGCTTCAGCACTGGTAGGAGTCATGTTATGTTGTCTGTCTTTTTCTTTTCAATCCTCACATCCTCCCTTGAGACCCTGCTTGGATGACTGAGATGGTTTGGTCATATGTTTTTAGTTCATATTTAACATTTGCCCTCATTTATAAACTTTCAGTAATTTATACTGTAATGGTAGGCATCCATACATTCATTTATGTAACGTATAGGTAGGTGTTCTGCTCTACTCTATATTGACATTGTCTGTCTTACATTTTGAGCAACATAAACACACCATGGTGCTAACTAGCATGTTTTAGCCTCAGTTTGTGATAAACCCTGAAGTTATGTACATGTTTTCTATTATTTCATAACAAACTATTTATTTATTATTAATAACATCTGACCCTCAATATCTGTAGCTTTATTTATATCTGCAGAATATCTTTTGCAATGTATAATAACATATTCATATTATAGAAGCTAGCTAGGATGCTGACATTTTTGGAGAGTGTGTTTTTCTACTTATTATGACTGTATTTCCTTGGCATCTTTTTCTACCTTTCATATCTTTAGCAGGGAATAATAGTTATAATTATGACATTTAAAATTGAAAATAACACTAAATACGGGTTAGGGAACAGCATGTTAATAAATTTACATTAACATGCATGACACATTTAAAAATGTAACAAAATCAAATAAAACTAAAATAATTTATTGAAAAGGGAAGAATTATTGAACAATTTTTTAAAGATTTACTATCTCAATAGAAAAAAGGTGGAATGTCAAATATTACACATATATTTAATTTAATGTCATAGTATATGTCCTATATCTTTTGGAAAACTTCAGAACATGGGTGAGACTGAATGCCAATGAAAACTTATAAGCAAATCCAAGCTGTTTTAACAGTGACTTCAGACACTCCCAAGAACCGTCTCAGAGATTACTCCAGAATTCCACAATACTCTTGAGAACTTCTGATTTTCTAGGTGAAGCTTAGGCAAATGGATAGAACTATAAAATATCATCTTGGGTGTGGTAACCAATCACACACACACAAACAACTCACATGCTGTCCACTGTCTGATAAGTGGATGTTAGCCCCAAAGCTTGGATTGATCAAGATAAAATTTACAGACCAAGGTCAAGAAAGTGAAGATGCTTCAGTTTTCTTGAAAGGGGAAACCAAAATATTCTCAGGAGGAAATATGAAGATAAAGTGTGGAGCAGAGACTGAAGGAAAGGCCAACTAGATACTGACCAATCTGGGGATCGAGCCCATATTCAGCCACCAATCCCAAACAATATTGCTGATGTCAAGAAGTGCTTGCTGACAGGAACCTGATAGAGCTGTCTTCTGAAAAGCTCTGCCAGAGCCTGACAAATACAGAGTCAGATGTTCATAACCAACCATTGGACTGAAAATGGGGTCCCCAGTAGAGGAGTTAGAGAAAGAACTGAAGGAGCTGAAGGGGTTTACAACCCCATAAGAACAACAATATCAACAACCAGAGCTCCCAGAGATTAAACCACCATCCAAAGAGTACACATGGACAGACCCATGCCTCTAGCTGCATATATAGCAGAGAAAGACCTAGCTGGACATCTACGGGAGGCGAAGGCCTTGGTCCCACAATGTTTGATGCCCAGTGTAGGGGAATGTCAGGGCAGGAAGGTGGGAGGGAGTGCATGGGTGGGTTGGAGGGAAAGGGGATAGGGATTTCTGGAGGGGATACTGCACAAGGGGATAACATTTGAAATGTAAATAAAATATCCAGTCATATATATATATATATATGAAACATTATAAAATTTTCAGGTAAATGAATGAAACTAGAAAATAAAATTCTTAGTGAGATAACACAGAATAAAAAAAGAGACTGAACTGAGTTGTTACTCTGATGGTGATTCTGAGTCACATACCGAAATTAAAACAGCCTATCTTCACAGTACACGCTTTTTGGCCTGCAGGTGATATCAGAAGTACTCTGATTGCTCTCAGACAGGTGAGAATAATATCTTCCAATTACTTAGCTATTTCCCTCCAGACACCATAATCACAAAGCAGTTATTTAGTTGTGAGTTAGAAATGGATTTATGTTCAGTTAAGAAGACAATACAGGGGCTTGGGGTGTTCTATATTCCTTCTACCCTCTTTGCTTTCTTCATCTTCACTTTCTTTTCTAGAATCCAGAGATCCTTGTGCATGGCTTAGTAAATCACAATATTCCTCCACAACGATGTGTAAACTCTTAATGTTAGTTTTCAACTAAATATCATCATGTCTACTTGGAAGATGTAGCCATTTACCTTTGCTTTTATTACTAACTTTGTTCTCAGCCAGCGCCCTTTAATTTCTGGATTGTTACAATAACCCCTTAGCCTATTTTACCCTGCTTCCTCCTGCAGGAAATTCTGTATAGATCATATTCCTGGCATCTTCCAATGACCTTCTCATCTCATTCTGATTGAGATTAAAAATCTATCACTAACCTACCTACAGATACAGAATCAGTATCTCTCTCCTTTCTGTGCTCTCTTTTCTAGTGGAACTAGATGAAGTGGTATTTTTAATGCATACCCATTTTAACTTTAGATTTGCTACATAATCTTCTGTCCATTGGAACTCTTACCCATGGCAACAGCCTTCTGCCACATGCCAAATACCCTTGAAATATTTCCTCCTCAGTGACAATTTTCTTATAAAACTAAACTTTCTGGAGCATATGTTACTCAACCTTTACATATATGATTCTCTATCTCTTTCATAGTGTACTTTTTATTTATTTTCATGTTATTGGTTGCCAGCTCTGACAGATGCACCCAAAGGATAAATTTTTATCTTCTTTGACCTCTGCTCTATTCCTAAGCCCAAGAGATCTGATTGGTGAGTGTCCACACACTATATACTAAAGGAGTAAGCAAGTCTATGCTCCTTTGGGTGCTAATCCCCATGAGGTACCACAAGGTGGTTTTTCCCTTCTAGTCTACCACGTTATCACATGAGTAATAATTTGTCTTTCGGTAGTATTAGGGATCAACCCCTGCCTCACACTTGCTAAGGAAGGGCTGCCACTGAGTTAGAAGCCCAGCCTGAAGTACTTCTTAGCAAGAATTATAGCAACACTTATTGCATTTTTCATGGAATTCTTGCTTTGATTAGAATGTAACTTCTCTTCCATGTTACCTGGATCATATCAGGGTAATAGTCAATACCCAAGTTTGGTCATTTAGACTGAATGAAATATTTCAGATAGTTCGACCCATCTATAAATGTCTCTTTGGAAAACCGCCTTAGACCTTTCTTTCAGGGACATTTCTGGACTGTTTTAAGTGGTTATCACATATTTTCCTTGTTATGTTTGACTTGTTATGTTTCCATGGTTTATGTTTGCTTAATAAATTAAAGAAACTGAAGTTTATTGTAAAAAAATCTGCTAAGACTCTTTTTTGAAATTTTATTTTTTTCTAAGTTGTAAACTTAGTCATCTTGGTGGGTCCATTTTTATCTCATTTTTCTAGTTGGGAAATAAAAAATGTATACATATTTAGCACGTTGATTTATTTTAAAAAGTGTATATGCTGTGAACTAGCTTAATTTAACTAATATGCATTCTTTTGCCTGTTTTTTTAAAATCAAGAACACTTAAGATCTATTCATAGAAATTGTCCCGCGAATGATGTAGACAGCTTTGCAATAGAAGTTGTTAGCTATGTTTTAATAAAAATTAAACTCAAACAAGCTTAATACAATTAGATCAAATAAGCTACTGAAATTTACCCAAGTTATCCCGAAGCTTAAGCCTTCTAAACATGACTCTAAGCTACCAACATAACTTTTTAATTCATTATATGATATCGAAGGACATGGGTCATTGTCCTCATTTTACTGGAATTGCAGGTACAGATCATAAACATAGAGTTCAATGGCACAACTACATAAAAGCTTCCAAAATTCAGTGGCTTCATGTTTTTATAATGTTTGTGTATTTACTCTCACATATAGTATAAACCACTTACAATGCTCTATCTCATACTGTTTTCTATATATTGATGCTATCTCGTGATGATGCTTAATTACTTATATGGACATCATTGTAGACATGGCTTTTGCATTCTAGAAAAGATAAGACACTGGTACTGAGTGGTGGGGTGCAGGTGACAAGCATGAGCCATATTCGATGCTTTTGTCCTTGAAAGAGATCAATTAGGATTGAGATGTGGTTCCACATAAACCTGTGGCAGGAAACTTTGTGTTTAGCCAAATCCTCATTTGAATTATGAAGTATGTATTTCTGTGCAGAAACATGGCATCCTCATGGTTGCCTCTAAAATTCCCTGAAAGCATCCTATTAAGGTCCATTTTTTTCATAAATATCTCCAGTCCAAAGCCACAAATCAATATATACTTCCCATAAAATAATGTGTAATCTATAGTAAAGCATTGGTATAGTCATAATGAACACTAACAAACTTTATTCACTCATTTATTTATGACTTTTTGATGTCATCTATGGCTGATCTATTCCTTCATCCTCAACTTTCTCAGATATACAAGGGAACAGCAACAGCAAGAACAGCAATGACAAAAACTACCTCAGCTTTGGAGAGGCCTACTGGTAAATGACACTTGCTGCTCAGTCATATGGACTTGAATTTGGAACACAACAATCAAGTAGCAAGATGAGCATCCAATAAACACAATAAATCTTAGTTCTGAGGGACTTGATGTCCTTTTGATACATAGCAACCTGTATGCTCTCTCTCTCTCTCTCTCTCTCTCTCTCTCTCTCTCTCTCTCTCTCTCTCCCTCATCCCTCTGTCTCTCAATCCCTCTCTTTTTCTCTCCCTCTATCCCTCTCTTCCTCTCCCCCCCACACACGTAGGTAAATAAATGAAATTGAAAATATAACTCATCTGAGTTAATTCCCAAGATACACTGTTTCTTTTTCGCCTCTCTTGAGCTTCGCACACACTATCCCAATAGCCTGGTCGATGTTAGCTTCTCCCTCCTTTAACCTCCAGTGGCCCAGTTCCCACATGTCTTCTTAGGTGAGAACTACGTCTCTAAAAAAATCATTCGTTATTCTCAGCTGTCTTCTCTGCAATTGGCTTGATTTACATTCCACTGTAAGTGACAGAATTCAAACTGATCCCAACTGTAATATCTTAAAATGTCTACGTTTACAAACATGCATTAGGATTGAGCTCGCAGTAGAAATGATTCCTTTAATGAATACCCACTGGAAAGGCTATAAAGATGAAGGCTGGGATGATCAGAATTACTTGCACTCAGTGGTGTTTACATTTATTTAATGAATGTTTTGGTGTAAGCATGGCTGGCTGGATGGGATGTCTACATGTGCCACCCTGATGGGATTTAGTCTTCTTTCTTCTTAGTGCTGTGGCTGGTTCCACAAGTAGATCATTTATAAATGAAGTTAGAAATGGGTGAATAGGCAAGAAGAAGTAGACCTATTTATTGTTATTAAGAATTTTTTATTTCTTGAGCAGAAAGTAGGATCAGCTAGATTTCTGCTGCCATTTTTTTTTTTTTGCAGTATGATTAACTACACCACTCTGTCTTAGCCCTTTATATCCTGTAGAAGAATAATTGTATAATCAGTTTGTTCAATCATCTATATTTGGTGAGTAAACAAATAATTACATCCTCTATCAAGCATGGTCATAGAAAATTTGTGTAACTGATCTAGTTACAAAAGGCATGGGTTACCCTATCCCGGATCTGCTTGGTCTTAACACTATAGACAATGGGGTTCATCACAGGAGGGAAGAGAAGGTACACAAAGCCCATGACCACCTGAACTAGATGGGGTGCCTGCTTCCCAAATCGGTGGATTACAGACAATCCAATCATGGGAGTATAGAACAGAAGCACAGCAGAGATGTGTGAAACACAGGTATTGAGAGCTTTGAGTCTCTCAGCCCTCGAGGCAATGGACAACACGGTACGCAGGATAAGTGCATAGGAGAAGAGGATGAGCAGAGAGTCCACTCCCACTGTAGAAACAATGACGAACATACCGTAGATGCTGTTTGCCTTGATATCTGCACAGGCCAGTTTCATCACTTCTTGGTGGAGACAATAGGAATGTGAGAGAACTATGGAGCGGCAATAAGGGAATCGTTTGAGCATGAAAGGCAGTGGGAAAATGAGTGCAACACTACGGCCCAGAGAGGCCAGACCTATTCTGCCAATCACCGTGTGGGTGAGGATAGAAGCATAGTGCAAAGGACGACAGATGGCCACAAACCGATCAAAGGCCATAGAGAGAAGCACAGAGGATTCCAAGAAGGACAGGCAGTGGATGAAAAAGAGCTGGGTAAAGCAAGCATCATGACCAATGTCTCGTGCTCCTACCCAAAAGATACCCAGCACTGTAGGAAGGGTGCAAAGAGAGAGACCCAGGTCAGTCAGAGCGAGCATGGACAGGAAGAGGTACATGGGCTCATGGAGAGAGGGCTCTGTCTTAATGATAAAAAGAATTGTGCAGTTACCCAGGATGGAAATCAGGTACATGAGGCACAGAGGGAGGGAGATCCAGACATGCATGTGCTCCATGCCAGGGATGCCACTCAGCAAGAAGGTAGAAGACATGCTGTCATTTCCTAGGGCTCCTGGAGTCATGGTAAATGGAGTGAAGAGGTGAGAGGGATGCTGTTCAGAATTCTGAAATGAAGTGTAGAAGTGTCAGTTACTTAATTAAAACTGGCAAAACTGAAATTAAAAACCAAAACGATTAGAACCAAATAATCCTAGACCTGTATAGCTCTCTGAAGAGATTATTTCAAACATTTTCTGGTTTCTTTTTTTATTGAAACAGGGTTTCATGTATGCCAGGCTAGCTTCAAATGTGTTATGTAGCTGATGGAGATGATATTGAACTCTTCATCTTCCCGCCCCATCAATCCAGCGCTGAAATCAATGACATTGCTTATTTTACCAGCCCCGTTTAGAAGAAAATATTTTGAAGCCTCATAGTTTCAGTATCAAAAACACAATAGTAAAGGGAGTCTTATTAACCCATGTAACTTCTAAGAGGTGGAGTAGAGAAGTTCCACTGTTGATGAAGCTGCTCTCTCCTTTCAGTTTGCCCTGGCTTTCAGAGTGCCCCTCTTAACCCATGGAATTTTCCTACTGAAAGATGACCTTGCTATGTTTCTAGACTAGCTGTCTTGGCTCTTGAGCCGAAGTAATCCTCATGCCTTGAGCTCATGATTTAAAGTTAAAAATGGAATGTAAAATCTCATTTTTTTAGAGTGTGGGTTCTGAAGAGCTGTCATACTTTCCGTCATATAGATGATAATTTAGTGTAAAACAGGAGCAGTTAGCATAAAGCAGAAGGCCCAAAAGACCTTTAAAAAAAAGACCTTTAAAAATTAAGAGTCCTTAATAAATATACCAATCTATTGCTGGTCATATCAACTTTAGTACCAAATGCTGTGTTCTCTAGACATTTCTGATTCATAATTAGTTCACATTATTTATCAAATTTAATTCAGGAGAGTCACTATATAAACTTACTTATCAGAGACAATAAGTCCTCAACTTCTGAAGCTTTCCAGTTAAAGACAGTTGAGGTAGTTTGAGGTTGAGTCAGCATTTTTTTTTCCATTGAAGGTGGCCCTTATTAGGTGGCCTGTGCAACCATGTATACAAAACAGTATTGATTATATTCAATACACTGTGATGAAAAGAAATTTAAAATGTTGGGGATGTGACCATAGAAGTCTGGGGTAGGAGGAGGAGTAGAGAATGAAGCTTCCTTTTCTACATATGCAAATCAAGGCAATAACACTAACTTGCAAAGATTTCTAAGATTCCAGTGGAATTATATGAAGAATGTTCTTGGCAGATACTAGATGCTTATCATGGATTAAAGTTATTTTTTCTTCATTTTAACATCAAAATTATATCACTTGGTTTCCATTTTTTGTTTTAGTCATAGATTTTCTTCCTTGGAAAGAAGCCATTTATTTTTTGAAAAGCACATACATGGGCATAATGTGTTATGTTCATATCAACTCCTACATCATATATTCACTCAGTAATGGAGCTCAAATTCATATTTAGATCTTTAAAATCAAAATTTTCATAATAAAAGACAAAGAATAGGTCAATGATCATATCAAGGTAGCTATTTAGCAACCTGGTATAGGTTGATGCTAAATAAAAAACAACACACAGGTATATCAAAAGTTTTTCATTCCTACCTTCTATTTGTTACAAGCTGAAGCTACACTCTTTGGAATTTGAAATTGTTCTTGTTGAAAATGGAGTTGAAGATCTGGGGTAGTGAGGAGGTAGGAGGAGTAGGAGGGGTGGAGAGAGGAAACACTGTAGTTGGGATAAATTGCATGAGAGAAGAATCTATTTTCAATAAAAATGTTATGTGCCTTTAGGATCATTAGCTTTCTTGAGTTCTGTGAATTGTATCCTGGGAATTGTGGACCAAGAAGAGGTAAAGTCTGGACTGTAAAGAAAGATTAAAGAATAAAAATAAAACCAAAACCAAAATATGCTCCTGCCATTGTAAGTGGGTAGCACTGAACAGAAATCAGCAAACATGGTAAGGATAGGTTGGATAATGGGAATAGAAAACAAAGAAAAAAGAAAGAAACCTAGAACAGTGAAGCAAAGGTAAATATCTTTCAGTCTGCCTGGGGTTTGGTGGGATTGACACATCAGTAAGGTAACTATTAAAAGCTCATGGAACAACTGCCAGAATATACATCTATCATCTGAGGGAGGTATTGCTGATTCATCATACTAAAACTGTCTCTATACTTAAGGTTGGTAATGGCAATGGATTTAACTCATGATCTTGCCTCTGATTCTCCTGTTTGGATCTCTTTCTGAAATGCATATTGCAACTTCAATGGCTTCTATTATTGTGACTCTGTGGTTGCTCAGGGAAATAGTCATTTCCTGTCACAGGAGGTCAATTGGTTTCCTATCCACATTATTTTTGTTTTTTACTCAGGTTTTTTAACCTTGTTTTTAGAAGAAGTGGTAGCTGCTGACTTTATGATAGATGAGTCTTTCTCAGCACCTCAGTTTTACTGTTTCAGCTTGTCTCTGTTTCTCATCAGTATTCCCACTGCTCCCATATAGAAGCTGAAAACTAAATGGGTAGATAGATATGAGGATACTCTTATAAGTTTTCTGAACTATCTCTGCTATCACACCTGAAATTTCACAAAGACAGGAATACCTGGATGCAACAGCTGCCATCTTCAGCAGACATCGTTGTCATCCCTTTTGCTGCCTCTCCAATGCCCAGGGTGAGTCTCCCATGGTCTCTTCTTAGTGCTACAACTGCACATTAAGCATATGTCTACTGGAGTGACTCATCACATGCCAAGGTTCAATCCCGATTCTGCAGACCTCATGCCAAGGCAGAAAGAAGCCGATGCTAGAGGTTGTGAACATAGAGAGAGACTAGAGGATGGATAAAAAATCCCTTCCTTTAAGTGAATGGGGTGCCACTGAGACACGTATAATTGCTTTTAATCGGGTCTCCACTGAGACTGGGCTCTTGGGCCTCATTAGTTGAGTTTAGAAAGTTTTGCACAATGCCATCTTCTGCTACATATGCAGCTGGAGCCATGAGTATCCCCATGTGTACTCTTTGGTTGGTGGTATAGTTCCTAAAAGCTCTTGGGGGTCTGGTTGGTTGATATTGTTGTTCTTCCTATGGGATTGCAAACCCCTTCAGCTTCTTCAGTCCTTTCTCTAACTCCTACATTGGGGGTCTCCATGTTCAGTCTGATGGTTAGCTGCAAGCATCTTAATATGTATCAGTAAGACTCTAGCACAGCCTCTCAAGAGACAGCTAGGATTATAAGATTATAACGCTATGCCTAGCTTCTTTATACAAGTACTGAGAGTTGAACTCCCAGTCCTCATACTGGAAAAGCACTGCCTCAATGTGATCATCAGTAGCATGATAGTAAAAAAAAAAGGTTTTGCATCTTTTTCATATCTCCAGCACAACAAAGTAGGTGTTGTTGATAATATTTTATGTATGCTAGGGCACACTGCAATTTGTGTATATTAAATATGATAAGATGTGTGCTAAGGACAGATAAGCATATAGGATATTTTTAAAGGACTGGGTTGTTTTAAAGTATAAAAGTAGGAGCTAGCGTTAACTGAAGAGGGATGAAGGGTAACACAGAAGGTGAGTGAGACAGGGTATTTAAATAACATAAGGAATGTTTAAAATGAGCAGACATTGTTTTATAAGCTCATTTACAATTATATTATACATATCAAATGGAGTTATTCCACACATGGTGATAATACTCCATCTAGGAGCCATAAACTGACAAGTACCCAGTGCCAGAAAATGGAAATCTCTATTCAGTTGTTGATCAGAGGGGTCCTAGGAACCCCGACCAATATAGACTATTGTCATTTTGTTTTTTGGTTGCCTCCTAGGCTGTGACAGTAAGTCCCTGTCAGTGAAAACATCATGAACAGTTGACACATGACTTGGAGAAATTGACCTTTCACTGAACTGGAAGACTTCTTTGAGGACCAGCTTTTATGTATGAGTAGATACTCTACAAGTTGTCCAAACAGGACAGAGGTGTGGGTGGGGAGGATCAATAGTCATCCACAGTGATAAAGCCTTTCTGAAGCACAACAATGACCACCACCCAGAAAGATACTCTCAGAGGTGTAAAAGTAGCTCTTACATCTTGGTATTATCCAACGGTTATCTAAATGTACCAAATGTCTGCTCAATGCTCATATCTGGTACTATAAACCTAACCAACTACAGTTGCTGTAGAGAACGTAGACCCTAGAGGAGAGCCTACTACTCTGTTTTCCTAAATGAATATAGTTTCTAACTGTAATCCAAATATCTGCCTTATACCTACATATAAGTGTGTCTCTCACCTCACATCGAAGAGACATTTTTTGAAGCAGTTGAAGGCACTACAGAGATCTATAGCTGGTCAAAATGTAGAGAATAAAATGACTGTGATTGTCTAGCTCCAACTAAGTAATATAAGAACTCAGAACCCCTTAGAATTCAGGCCCAGGGGGCATTGTGGAAGGTTGAGAAATATTCCGAGACAAAGATGCTAGATTGTATTTTCTAGACCCAACAGATGATGAACTCATGAAATATCAATGATCTGGTTGCCCAAAAAAGAGCTGCCCACTGAGCACATCAGTTTACGTGTCAATGTGCATAGAGAAAGAGCACAAAGTCTCACCCACAGAAGGCCCACTGCAGGAAAAAATCAATTGCTTCTAGGGAGAAAATTTTCTCCCTGTATGAGAAACCTGATAAATTATCTGACAGCAACTACTCACCCCTAAATGCATGTGCATATGAACAATACTGACTTGACCTAATAATAGTAGCAGTAGTAATAGTAGTACTAGTACTAGTAGTAATAACAACAGTAATAGAAATTGTGTGTGGGTGTATAAAATAAACTAATGCAATATATAACACAATAAAATCAACAATATAGTTTAAAAAGTCATGGATTTCAGAAATAGTTATGATTTACATGGAAAGAAGTAGAGATAGAAGAGGGAGGAATAGAAACATGGTGAATACAGTTCTCAGGCATGAGATGTTCAAAATACATAAATAAAAGATCACTTTTAATGGAGTAGCTCAGAGAGACCAATACCACCCAATATCACTCATACATGGAATCTAAAGAGTTGGTCTTGACAATTATGGAAGCAGATTAATTACCAGAGGCCGGTGAGTGTTAGGTTGAATTCAATGAGGGAAGGGCTAGTTAGAGAGATCAGTGCTATAGTGGGACAGTAGAAATGAGTTCTTGTGGGATAGTATGTCAGTTGTAAAATTCATGCTTAACCCTATGAGGGCTTGGATCAAATCTTGGGTATCAAATCCAAACAAAAACAAAAATGAAAACCATCATTTTATATGTCGATGAAGGGATCTAAAGAGATAATCATTTATTAATATGACACTGGGAAAGATAAAGAAGATACCGACAATGTTTAGTAATTTGTCAACTAAGGGTATCCAATTTACTGGAGGGAATATGAAGGATTTTCTCAGAGTGCCCTGTACTATTGTAGCTTATTCCTATCTGTTGATTTGCCTGATCTCTTTGAATGTGAATGGTTCTTCTGTGACAACAATCCGCCGGACTTTTGGTTGAGCGCACTGTCTTCATGTTTATGTTATGTAGCAGTATTTATTCAAATCACAGTCTCCCAGGTGATCCAGACTAGAATGGCCTGTTATGTTTGTGAACATACTGATGTCTTGGCCTTACCTTCACCATAGCAAATCAATCAATCAATCAAACAAACAAACAAAAAACAAAAACAAACAAAACAAAAACCCACTCCCAAAAAACAAAACAAAGAATAAACAAAAACACCCTTGACATTGAATTACCGGCTATATTAATTCAAATATCACAAAAATAAATATTGTAGACAAAGTAGCTTTACAAGAGTAGTTTATCTTTTCTACAGCACTAAAAGGCAGAAAAATCCAAGAAAAAGGTGCACAAAAATTTGATTTTCCAAAACCTTTGGGTTCCTGTGGGTTATCATTCAACAATGGTCCTTACATGTTTATCCTGAGTGGATTCAGCTTTGTCTTCCCTTAAAGTGTTCAAATCACTTTTTATAAGTACATCAGTTATCAGATGTTGATACCAATTTATTGAGTTTATTTTATCTATTACCTGCTTCCTGACCTAATGTCTAAATACAGTTTCATCCTCAATTCTTATAAGTTAGAAATGATTCAACCTACAACCCTTACTGTTCTCCAATCCTGCCACCCTTTTATTTACGTATTAAAATTTTGCAGAAAAATATTTTGTGTACAATAAAATGTGGATTTTAATCTTCACCCCTATGTTAGTATGCATTTATCTATAATCCTGAGCACTTTAAAATTAAGCTAGTATTAGAAATATTTTAGCTAGACTTGAATGCTATATTATAAAGAGGGAGGAAGAGAATAAAGAAAAAGAGATAAGGAGACAGAGAATAAAAGAGATGTTATTAAAGTTTGACTTACCTTTAACAATCTTAACCAGAATGAACATAGAGAATGATTTATATTATAGACAAGCTTATTCTGTCAGCTTTAAATCTCCATGAAGGTTTTGTAAAAATAAAATAGAATAAAGTATGGAGAAACTAGGGAGAGTTCACAATCCTGAAGTACCAAACTACAAGAAAAGCATCCAAATTAAGACATTTTGCTGTGGTCCTAGGCTCTATATTAATAGATATATGTAATATTGATTATAATAATTTACATTAATATTTAGTCTCTAAAAGGCTTATGTGATAATTGGAGAGGAAACAATCCCTTTCATGGTTGCAAATGTTACCAAGGAAAAATAATTTGAGAAAAATCATTAAATAAGATTGATATTTTACCATTTTAAAATTATAAGCATATATTTTATTTAGTATTCAGGTTCATAACTTCCACTAAAAGGCTGTAGACATTGGAGTCATTCGACACAAGTTATGGCGAAAATGAAAATAGATTAGTTAATCTGAGGAGTAATAGTCTCCAAGTGCCTTAAGATCAGTGTAGAAATATTAGATATTAAGATCGGAGCCAGAGGGCATGTATAGTATGTACATTGACCGGAGGTTCCTCTCCAGTATTATTAAAAATAAGAAATTGAGAAATCAAGGTAAAGGTAGGAAACACATGTACATGAAGTCAGCTAATATATACTGTCATGCAGAACACTGTAAAAATGCAGGAGAGGAGAATGAATATGACACCCTTACTAAACATGCAGCTCAAGTTTACAGAGCCTTAACTGGAGCTGATAGTTGGTTCAGAGCTGGTTAAGTTCATGTGAAACTGGTGTATGCAAACAGATGGGTGTTTTCTTGCAAGAAAGGAATTACTTTAGATCAGGGAAGAACAACACCAACTCCTGACTCAAAGAATTTCTATCTCTGGAATTCTGGTTACAAAGAGCAAGGAGTGTTTTTCAAGGAGTGTGAAGTGATCACTTGTTGAAGGGCTAAGCCAAAGGCACACTCAGAAAGCCTGAGATTTGAGCAGCAAATCTCAACCGGTTAATCAGGAAATTGCACCAAGTAACTGCCAGAGAATCCCAAATTGGGTGGCTGGAGAGACTGACTGCTCTTCCGGAGGACCCAGGTTCAATTCCCAGCACCCAGATGGAGACTAACAACTGTGTAACTGTAAAATTCCAGGAGATCTGACATCCTCACACAGGCAAACATGCAGGCAAAACATCAACACACATAAAAAAGTAATAAATACATTATTTTTATAAAAGACCCTCACTTTTCCCATCAGCTCTATTACTATTAACTTCCTAGAAGTCATCACAGAACTTATCTCTTCCAAGCAGAGATGGTGGTCTTGACATTTGGGGTATAGTTGTTCTCAAAATTATAGACTCAGAATTCTATGACAGGGAAACAACAACAATAACAACAACAACAACAACAACAACAACAACAACAACAGCAGCAGCAAAAGCCCACCTATACCATCCCTTTCATTTCTTTTGCAGCAACTATGCAGAAATCTGAACATTAGCCTGCTCATCCTGACCTCAGACAGGACACCTACCATGAGGTGACATTGTCAAACTGGATGCAAATGAGTGTTTCTCAGCCTTCGTAAAGCTGCAACCCTTTAACTCAGTCCCTCACATTGCGGTGACCCCCTCCCACCATAATATTATTTTGGTTGCTACTTCATAAGTATAATTTTGCTACTGTTATGAATAGTAACATAAATATATAATATGCAGGTTACCTGATATGTGACCCCTAGTGGGGTCATAACCCAAAGATTGAGACTTGCTCCTGCTATAGAGTGAGTTTCAGGCAAGATGCTTGCTTGAACTTTATAACAATTTAGTTTTAAAAGCCCAACCAGAAACAATGACTTAACCAAATTCTTAAGAAAATGGCTGCATCTAGAAAATATCATTCTGAGTGAGATAACCCAGTCACAAAAGAACAGACATAATATGCAGTCACTGATAGTGGGATGCTAACCCCAGAGGCTTGCACTCCCCCAGAAACAACTCACAGACTGTATGAAGTCCAAGAAAAAAAGAAAACAAAACAAAAAAATAGTCATGCTCAATCCTTACCCACCAAGAACACATTGACAAATTCCGGGTTGTACCCTGTATTACATGTACTGTCTGCTCATTGTAAAAAAAAAAAAAAAAAAAAAAAAAAAAAAAAAAAAATCTTTACACACCAAGAAAAAAAAAAAAAGACAAGTCGGTCACTGTTCACACAATTCTGCACACTTCATACTCAGGCCTTAAAATGCAGTCTTCAACAGTCATGCCAATGAGAAATAATTATCTTACAACAACAGGCTTTGACACAAACAACCAGCGAACTTGCTAGGAACACAACAAACTTTTGTATTGCCTTTGCCAGGAAGGGCAAATAAGTCCTGTTAGAAGCAACCCACCTCTATGTCAGCCTCACTCCTCTCTAAGGCAGAGAAACAAATATACTACACATAATTTAAAATGAAGTAACTCTTTTGAAAATCTGAAGCATAGCAGGCCGAACACCCAATGGCACCATCTCCTCCTAGTTACTGGGATGCCAGCTTGGGTAGGTGCTTCAAAGGAGCACAGACCTGTCCGTCTCCAACGCCCAGTGGCCCCGAACATCTTGCCTATTCCAAGTGAACACCTTTGACCCTGGGGCCTCTGCACAAGCCTGTTGAATATATAGCTTAATTCTGGTTATATTTTTTGGGGGAAAATATCATGTAGAATCCATCTGCCTCGGAAACACTGGGATCAAAGGCATGAACCACCATGCTGGGCATAGTGGTACATAACTTTAATTCCAGCATTGGGGAGGCAGATGCAGGTAGCTGTCTATGAGTTCCTAGGCTAGCCTGGTTTACAGTGAGTACCAGAGCAGCTAAAGAAACTGTCTCAAAATAATAACAATAATTTATTATAATTATTATATAATTATAATATAATTATAATAATTATTATTATTATGCATGTAGTATCAATACAAATAGCATTGGCTAGGTTTGTTTTGGTTTGTTTTGAGACAAGGCCTCACTGTGCAGCTCTGGCTGTCCTGGAACTTACCATGCAGACCCAGTTGGTCTCAATCTGCTGGGATTTAAAACACACACACACACACACACACACACACACACACACACACACACACACATTTTTACTGTACAAATAAAGGAACAGTTTAGAGGGGGATAATTCTGACAGCTTTACACATCTCAGGGGAGGAATTTCAAGACAGAGCTTTTCTGTGTAGCCCTGGCTGTACTGGAACTCGCTGTAGACCAGGCTAGCACCGCACAGCCCAGTGAAGGAAATTGTTTAAATGTATTTTTTGCTCTGTCCTGTACTTTCACCTCTGAAACACTAGTTCCCACTTGGAAGTCAGTACTCTATTATACACTTAAGGATATTTCCTATCTCAGGCATCAAGCGGACACAGGAGGAAAGTAAGTCTCTGCTGGGTGTTGGATGTTGATAGTCTACAAGAGGAGCAGCTGCAAAGTGTAACCGCTGGGAGATGGATGACACCGCTTGTCACCTTTGTGGGCTGCACAGATTACAATCATTATAGGAAACACCACCTCATGAGTGTGAAGCTGGTGAAACTGTGTGTGTGTGTGTGTGTGTGTGTGTGTGTGTGTGTGTGTCTGTGTACAGCTCTGGGAAAGCAGAGGAGCCACCTCTTCCCTATGAGAACTAAAGCAGCCAGCAGAGATATAGAAAAGCTGATTCATCAGGCATTCACAGTAATTACCTGTTAATTAACCAGAAGGCACTTTGGTGAAATTCACACAAAAGGTGGAATTCTTTAGGATGTATGTTCATAGGAATCTATATGTTTAAAATGCTTAGACTGCATTTGTCTGTTGTTACATGTACCTATGTTTCACACCCAAACATGATTACTTTCGTAGTTGTCTCTCTTTTTGCATTCTGCATGTGGAGAGCCTATATCTAACACAGATCATGTTTTAAATACAGTAACCCTCTTACATCATTGCCAGTTCTACCTTCTTTTTCCTCACGTGAAAAGTTACTTTTTTACAAATTCAGAATTATACCAATACCACTAGAAAGAAATAGTAAACAAAAACTTTTTGGTTCTCTTGACTCTAATTGATGTCGTGTGTGTGTGTGTGTGTGTGTGTGTGTGTGTGTGTGTGTGTGAGAAAGAGAGGGGGGGGGAGAGAGAATTTGGCTTGGCTATATACAGAGGATGGAAATATCTTGCAAAGAAGAAAATATATTTATCTTTCAACTTCTCATCTGTGTTTTATCTATACTAGCTGAAGGAAGAGATTAAGTCTCTTGAGTATCTAATCAGTTTGTAAGTGATAAGCCCATTTCCAGGACCTTTTCTTTGAAGATTATTCATAAAAAAATTTTATATGGTTTAATGTAATATCTTTCTTCAAAGTTCAGAACATTGGTTCTCCTGCTTAATTTGGTATATGTGTGTGTATGTATGTGTGTGTGTTTGTACATGTGCATGTATGTCTGTATGTGTGCATGTGTACCTGTGCCTGTGTATGTATGTATGTATAAGAGGTATCCTCCAGAGAAGTCATTACTATGGGTGTAGATACAAATATTTTAAAATAAAAATTGTCATAATAGTAAGGAAATAAAACACATCAAAATATAAGTTTAAAAAGAACCAAAAATTAAACTTTATTGACCAGAAAGGATCAAAAGAGGAACATATGCTAATTTGGACTTTCTCAAGTTCTAAACATTGGTCTGCATCAAGAATTATTGTCAGGCACTGTGTTAGTGATTTTCATGAATTGTCTCATTTAGTCTTTGCAATATTCCCAGAGGACATGAAGGTAATATATATATATGTTTTACAAATTCAGAATTATACCAATACCACTAGAAAGAAATAGTAAACAAAAACTTTTTGGTTCTCTTGACTCTAATTGATGTCGTGTATATATACGACATGTTCTTTTCATTGTGAGAACTAAAGAGAGAGGTAAGTAACTCCCTCGAGTTTACTCAGATTATCAGTTGCATACCTACTATTTTTATTGCTCTTAATAAGTGAGAAATCATGATATTCTCTATAACATAGCTGAAACAATAAAAAGAAGATGGCATATATGGTCAAACTTTTCCTTCAAGTTAACCCAATTCTACTGAAACACCTGGTTTACTTTACAAACACAAACTTCTTGATAATACGCTGTCGAATTTGTTTGGTCTTGATGCTGTAGACAATGGGGTTCATGAGGGGTGGTACCAATAGATACACATAAGACATCAGAAGATGTACAATGCGTGGAAGGTGCTCACCAAAGCGATGCACAAGGGATAAGCCAATCATGGGGATGTAGAATAGCAGTACTGCGCAGATATGAGAAATGCAGGTATTGAGAGCACGAAGGCGCTCCTGACGGGAGGCTTTGCCTAGTACGGCGTGGAGGATGAGCGTGTATGAGAGGAATATGAGCAGGGAGTCTACACCCACGGTGCAGGCAACAACAAAAAGCCCATAGATGTGATTGACAATGATACTGGAGCAGGCTAGTTTCATGATCTCCAGATGCAGACAGTAGGCATGGGCTAACACGTGGGAGCGGCAATAATGGAAGCGTTTCAGGAGGAATGGTAATGGGAGAATGAGGAGTGCACTTCTGAGCACCGAGCTCAGCCCCATCTTCACAATCCTTCTGGGTGTCAGGATGGTAGAATAACGCAGTGGGTTGCAAATCGCAACATAGCGGTCAAAGGACATAGACAGTAGGACTGATGACTCCACTAAGGACAAGGTGTGGATGAAGAACAGCTGAGTAAAGCAGGCAGGAATACCGATCTCTCTGGCATCAAACCAGAAGATTCCCAGCACAGTGGGCAAAGTGGAGAGGCAGAGTCCCAAGTCTGTGAGGGCCAGCATAGCCAAGAAATAGTACATGGGTTCGTGGAGAGTGGCGTCAGTCCGGATGACGTGGAGAATTGTGAGGTTCCCTAAAATCACTATTAAGTAGATGGAGCAGAAGGGAATGGAGATCCAGCCATGGAACTCTTCCAGACCCTGAAAGCCTGTCAGGAAGAAAGTGGCTTTTTGGAGGCTGCTGTTGTAAAGGATGATCATGGCTTTATACTCTTATATTCACCAACCTAAGGCAGAAAATGTGTTCGACGTAAGTGAGCGATACGACTGGATCCTGTCATCTAAATGTTCAGGACTAGGGACCCGCGAAGAGTGTGCCGATGGAGGACGTAGTCTATTATGCTTTCTAGAATGGCAGGGTGGATGCATGATCACAACGGATTGCTATACCTCTCAATTCTATAAAATTTAGCCTTATGACACCATGTCCTCTGGAGTTGGTCTCTCTAAGATTAAATGAGGTAATCTTATATATCAGTTTGTGGTCTGTTTCTCTTTTAGAATATTTCTTATTTAGTAACTGAAGCATTCACAATCATCCCTATGCATGAAGGACTCAAACTATAAGACACTATGATGAAATATTTACTAGGGTCAGCTGTACGCAGTGTACCTTTAAATATATTAACTTGTCCAAGTGTTTTGTTTTATTCCAACTTTCCTATACTACAGAGAAGATTTATAGTAGAGTTTAATAGATGTTTCTTGGCATCCCTGAAATTAAAATTAATCCCTTAATTAATTAAGCAGAATTAGATGTCTCCTGAACCTATATAGCAACTTTTGGGGAATATTGCATTTATTTTCTGGGGCAATAATGAACAACCCTAGATAGGAAACCAAGGTCCAAAGGCATGATTTCTACTAAGTTTAGCTTGGTGAACCAGTCAGTTTGCTGGGTTAACATGCAGATGTGTTGGTAAAGGGTTATTTTCAGAAGTGTAAATGGCTCTCAAATAGATATACATTGAAAATCCCAACTACAGCCTGGGTGACAGCTCTCTTAACTTCAGAGCTCTTCAACTGATTTCAATTTACTCTAGCACCTCCTATGACTACATGTAATTTGACAGAATTACATGCATCTTAGGTCACAGGAGTTCAGCCTTAATCTCAGATGATGACCCAATGGCCATTTCTCCATTATTTTCATAAGAAAAATTTAACAGGCCTGATCTTTTAAAGGCGCCTTGCAGGTAACTACAGTATGCTGTGCTATCAAGATGGCCGGTCTTTATATGCCTGGAGACAACATTCCATAGCAGTGGTCAAGGAGGCATGTGGTAATATCTAAAACTGAACCTTAGAAGTAAGTGAATCCCTAGAGCTATGGTTCTCAATCTGGGGTTATGACTCAATTGATACATATCTATTCTCAAAGTATTCACATTTTGATTCATAATAGCAGCAAAATTACAGTTGGAAGTACCAATGAAACAATTTTTATGCTTAGGGATTACCACAACAGGAGAAACTGTATTAGAGGGTCAAAGCATTAGGGAGGTTGAGAACCTTAGAGGCTGAGGCCCCAGAAAATTATTGTGTGTGTGTGTGTGTGTGTGTGTGTGTGTGTGTGTGCGTGAGGGAGAGAGAGAGAGAGAGAGAGAGAGAGAGAGAGTGTGTGTTCTGAGAGGTACCAGGAGCGATTAACTCTAGAATCAGAATGGATAAACCAGGCCTTGTTGTAGACATGGTAAAGAAGGGCGTGAGGATCAGTTTGGATGCACATAAAACAAAGGAAAGGTAGCTGAAATGACCAAAGGAAGCCTATAATTTATTGCCTATAATGGAGAAACTCAGCTTAGACTGAGCTACGCCTCCTGGGTTTGTATTGATATGATATCTTGGCATAGTTGCGTATAATATCTGAACATGGCTGTTTTTGTTCTTTCTTTCTTCAAAATAAATCACATTGCAAAACACTCAGTTGTTACCCATGCAGATAAGTGTAGATTGGCTAGTTATTATCCATCACAGGAATACAGAGTTTAATATAGTGTTTGCCATATTGTATTTTGATTCTGTTACAAAGGTTCTATTCTTAGGATCCAAATGCACGTGGAGGAGCACTGACAAAGACATAAAAACATCTGGCTTAAGTTTATTAAGCAGGGCAGATTTGAACATGAAACAAAAATGATGGTTACATCCAGAGTCAGCGTTGTGTTTTCATATTGATATTGGTGTCGCACAGAAAAATAGTTGTTAAAAGAATCAGGTAATTCAAAATTAAATTTAATGCCCAGTAAATTCTTTACCTTGAATAAGTCTATATATGGCAATGTGAAATTTATATCATACAAATAACAGTAAATAAACCAAGACAAAATAATAGTGAAAAAAACATATTTGTGAGAAGTAAATGTGTGTGTGTGTGTGTGTGTGTGTGTGTGTGTGTGTGTGTGTGTGTTTGCTTTGAGTAAGAGAATCTGTGCTAAAGGACAACTGTCATCTCTGTAAAATCTGCTAGGAGACAGAGTGTGGAGAGCAGAGAGTGGGGCTTAGAACACAGCTCTAGAAATGTTGAAATGAAGGTCAGCATAAAGTTAATTAATGGACAGAGAGAGTCACGAGGAAAATAGTGCAATATAAATAAGATATAGTTACCACTGTTAACTACATAAAAGATGAATAAGGACCATCTGAAAATACTGTAGCGTGAGGCCTTACTGTTTCATAGAAGGTCCTTAGAAACTGGAGATAATCACATGCCTTATTCTTGTTGGACAGTGGAGAATAAGTGAATAGGGCATATTCTACATTTTCCTTCAAAGAAAGCCTGTATGTCAGTATGTATATCAGAAACATTTAAGGAAAAAGGAGTATAGGGAGTTAAAGATAGCTTGATATTCTTATAATGTCAAAGGACATAAAAATAATTAAAAGCATAACATTCTCTCTCCAGCTTTGCCACTCATACTGCAAATTAAAACAAGACAATAATTCAAAAGTTAATTTGATAATAACCCCATTATTTCATGATTCCTAAAGAAAAATAAGAGATCACTTATTCAAAAATAAGAAAGAGAGCTAGTGTAGATGAGGTGAATGTAAGAGAGATGTGGAAGCTTTCAGAGAGAGGAGGTGAGAGAGGAATAGAGGCATGGATGGGGGATTGGGAGCACACAGTGCCTGTGGCTGGGCAGTGGTACAAGATGCTGGCCAAGAGAGAAAATGGCAAAAGGGAAATCTAACATCATCTTAAGGAGAGGTATTGAAAGAAGTGTCCATGTGGTTTTCAGCCAACAGATTCCCAGTGCGGCCTGTTTCTATCGATCCTGCTCAGATTCATTTAAGAGCTTGAGAAAAAAGAGACATTACTGGGTCACCTTAATCCCCTCTCTAGCTACAGACACAGAAGTATCATCCTGGCTGATGAATGAAAAGTTTTACCCATGGCTTTCTATCACAGCTGCAGTCTTGGTTTCCACTCACTCTCCTTGCATGTTTCAGATAACCATGCAAAGGGAGAGCAGGGAACAGAAAAAGGAGAGCAGTCTTGGCTCACACTAGAAGAGAGGTTCATCTCTGGAACATACACCTAGGCATAGGCAGGGTACCTAGTTACAGACTTGTAGAAATATATGAGGGAGTGAATGAGGAGAAAGGGCACAGTAGAAATAAAAATGAACCATTCTTAGTGCTTGTCACCAGCACTTCAGGTCAGTGAGGGATGGCTTCTCTAATTCACTCTGACAAAGAGATCTTATCCATGCCTATAAGAGGCCTGACTCCCTCTGCCCTGAATTCTTTATATCATCGGATGTAAATATATCCATTAATTTTTAAAATGAATGTAACATTTTATTAATTATAGCATTTTTTTCCATTGACTTTTGCTTCACCATCTATCAGTCGGCTCTAGTTATGACACATGACAGAGATCTGATTATTGTCCTTCTAATAATAATGTTATCTTCTCCGGATTCCCAGCATAATCCTTCCCTCTCGTTTGATTTGAAGTGTTAGGAGGAGTTAAGCAAGTGACATGCTTTTCTCCCACATTGACAGCCAGGTCACAGCCAGAGTAGATGACAAATACAAGGCTGTCTATATCAGGGCTTATTAGCTCTTACCCCCACTCCCTCACCCTCCTCTCCTCTCCCTCTGTCCTCTTAGTCTGAACCCCACCCATGTCCTCTCACTTTACTCTTTCCCATTCTCTCCTCATTACTATCTACCACTTTTTTGACATGAAAGAACTTACAAAATTTCTCCCAAGGAAGATCATACCCCTGTATTAGTGCGGAGCTTGAATTTTCCAAGTTGATACAAAATTCACTGAAGTAACTGACTTTCGTAATAGAAGTTTAATTAGGAAAGGTAGAGATCACAATTCCAAGGAGAGAGACGAGAGAGTAAGTCAACAATGAACGTTGCTTTTATAAAAGTTTACACAGTAATTCAGAGAGGACTACATTTTCTGTCCCATGTCCAACACATCTTCCGTTCAGAACCTGGCTCCTAACTTCTCTCTCTGGGACTGTTTGAAACATACCTGAACAATGAGAGGTGTAGAGAAAATGGCACGGATGGCATGCTTCAATTCAGAGCTCTAGTGCTGTGGCAGATTGGCTACAAGAGTAGTAAGCAGTACCTGTTTGAAGTGTCTGATCCTTTTAAAGTGTCTAAAGCTTCTCCTAGGGGATCTAAGCTGTGGCTGATAATTCCCCAATCAGTTTGCATGCTGTTAGCGGAGCACTCAGGAGGGGCTGAAAGAAGTATCAAGGAAAAAAGGCTAGTATTGAAGAGATACTTCTATCTTGTCTCTGGGCAAAGGCTAGGCTCACAATGCTAGCATGATTTCAAGTTTTAATACTGACTATGAAAGCCAGACCTACTGAGAGCAAGAGGGAATTTCTATCCTGTTTTTGTTAGTGTATTTTGGTCCCATAAAACCTTTTCATTTGTTTCAGTGTCAAGTGGTAGAATAGAGTGATTCTAGGCGGAAGCCCACACTGCAGAGACCATATGCTGAAAAGGCACATTTGTACCCCTTTTTTCATATGATACAGTCAGATTATTGTTGCTTACCTTTGCAAAATTGAATATTTAATAGGAAAGCAGGAGTCTGGAGCTGAAGCTAATATATGAACAGAAACAAAACCACTTACACTTTCTATCTATCAAATGGAGTCACTATTAAAGAACTCTGCACAGCCCGGAACATGTGGGAATTATATATCCCACCAATATATATATATATATATATATATATATATATATATATATATATATATATATATAAATTTTAAGGTGTTAGTTCCTTATGACTCCAATTTCTTCAAACTAGACTCAACAATATCATCATCAATAGCAGGCAGCAATAGTCTTTTTTTTTTTTAAATGCCAATCATAATAATAATAGCTATCATTTATTGGGTGATTAAATTGCTAGGCCCAGTGTTAGATGTTTTAAAATAAACTAATTTAATTCTCACAATAACCCTGGTTATTGTTTATTAGTATCTGAATCTTAAGGGTAAAGTAACAAAACCAGACCAAACAACCTTATTTAGGGGTGCAATTCTTTAAAGAGGCACAGCCGCCACTGGAGAGCTGGCCTGCATGACTTAAACACATGTGTGCATGTCCTCCATGATAGCTCACCTTTCTCTGTGTTAGAATAACCTCTGGAAAATCATGTCATTGACTCATTTTTCATTCTGGGAAACAAACTTATTTTTAAGAATTTGGGTCATAACATATGATATCTGTGGACTGTCTGAGTATTAATGTTACAGACAAAGGAATACTGCAATAAAATGTGGGAATAAATTACAATATAGTGGTCACTTTTATTCTAATAATACATTCATTTTCGGAGACTGAGGGATGATAATAGCTAGGTCACTGTCTAGGAACTGATATATGGAAAGAATAGAGTACTGAGCTATTCCCTTAGTGTGTAAAACTTCTCTTCCCCTGTTCACTCAATATGGACAAAGCTGACTGATATTAATGAGACCCTGTGTATGGGCAGTAGAAAGTGGGGGGCACATGTGATGGGAAGATTAATGAAGATTAATGATGATGAAGACAAGAGCTATTGTCCATGTAGCTTTTCCCTACTGAGCATATCACAGAGATTAAGTGTACCTGTCAATTGAAATATGCCAGAGGTGGGCACTGGGCTAGGTGAGGGACAGAGCCAGGTATGTCACAAGGAGACCAAATGAGTGCTTTCTGGGAAGCTGGATGTGTTGTTTCTCCAGTCTTGCTTTTGAACTCCAAGCACAGCTTTGTAGAATGCTGGGTATTTTTGAATAATCTGCATTGACACCTCTATTTAAATTAGAGTATCATTCCTCTTCCAAATCATAGCTAACAAGAAAATATCAAAAGATAGTTGAATTATAGACTTACTTAAGGACAAATGACTTCTTTTTTATTATACTTTATTACTTAAAATAATTTTTAAATTTAAATATACATTTATCATTTTTTCCCTTCTCTCAAATCCTTCCAGAGGCTCTACCCCTCCCTACCCACCCAACTTTAGGTTTTTCTCCAAAAGAACAAAAACCCAATAGAGCAATAAAACCAAGAAAACAAATGAAAAACCACGCCCTAAAAAACACAAAATACAAAACTTTAACCAAATAAAACACAAAACACAAAACTAGAGTCCACTGTATGTTTGTCAAATATTCCTGTACATTAGGCCTGCCATAGGGGGGTGGCAGACCAAATTTCACTCCATTGGATTTTCTGTTCTCCCAGCAGGTATAAATGACAGTTTCATTTTTTTTTAAATTGAACAACTTTATTTTAAAAACAAAGATAAATATACAGATTTTAAGCATTTTTGCATAAAACTATATGAATACATTTTTGTCAGTACTTAATTTTTTTTTTTTTTTTTTTTTTTTTTTTTTTTTTTAGAGTCTAAGGCATTAGCCGTCTGTAATGAGTTCACAGTTTGAATGTCGAGGCCATCATAAATGTTCACATCAACACTTAACTGTAGAAACTAAAGGGAAGCTGCAACTTTAATGACTTTCTAATCAAGCTGAGTACTTAATCTTTTAAAGGATTGATAGTATGCATTAAAATCTTACTAGCTACAATGAGCATAAAGTAAATTTAAAACAAGATATAACCTGGAAATAGTCAAAGTTTTTTGGTGTGTAAAATTAAGCATAATGGTTTTCCTTTTTTTATATAACTTTATTTTAAAAAACAAAGATAAAAAATTTAAGCATTTTTGCATAAATGTATACAAATACAATTGTGTCAGTGCTTGGCTTTTTTTTTTTTTTTTAAGGTTTGATACTCTGCATTAAGGTCTTACTATTTACAATGAGCAAAAAGTACATGTAAAACAGGGTGTAACCCGGAATTAGTCAACGTGTTCTTGCTGTGTAAGGATTGAGCATGACATTTTTGTTTGTTTGTTTTGTTTTCTTTTTTTCTTGAACTTCACACAGTCTGTGAGTTGTTTCCGGGACAGTCCGAGCTTCTGGGGTTAGCATCCAATTATCAGTGACTGCATATTATGTCTGTTCTTTTGTGACTGGGTTATCTCACTCAGGATGATATTCTCTAGATGCATCCATTATCATAAGAATTTCATATAGTCATTGTTTCTGATAACTGAGTAGTACTCCATTGTGTAAATGTACAACAATTTTTGTATCCATTCAACTACTGAAGGACATCTGGGTTCTTTCCAGCTTCTGGCTATTATAAATTGGGCAGTTGTGAACATTGTGGTGCATTTGCCTTTGTTGTATGTTGGAGTATCTCTGGGGTATATGCCCAGAAGTGGAATAACTGGGTCTTCAGGAAGTACTATGACCAATTTTCTGAGGAATTGCTAGACTGATTTCCAGAGTGGTGTCACGCGCCCACGCTTCCCGCCGCTAGGAACAGGCGTGCAACAAACAAACAGATTCTTCTGCAGATAACCTTTATTGTACAGCACTTTGAGCAGGGGGCTTCTTGAGCAGGAAACTTCTCTCTGAGCCAGGGACTCCCTACCAGGTTCTACTGTCTAGGCGACCTCTCACGCGCAGTCCCCCACGTGCGATCTCTCTGTCCAGTCTCTGTCCACGCGGGATCTCCTGCAATCTCTCCTATCGGGTCCCTCTCCACATGGTACCTCTCCGCCATCCCTCCACGTGGGGTCTCCCGCAATCTCTCTACTATCTTCCTCTTCTCCCACGTGGGGGAGAAAATGCACTGCTATATATGCCTAAGAGACTTGTGTTGCTACCTGATTGGTGCATCCTCCTGTAGCTCAATCACGTGCCCCAAAGGTGGGCTGTGACTATGTGGTTGCCAAGCAACACGAGGGGAAAAGGTTTTTGTAAGCTGAACAATGGGCAGGAAGCTGGCACCATCTATTGGCACCAACGGCTTCCTACAGAGTGGTTGTACCAATTTACAACCCCACCAAAAGTGGAGAAGTGTTCCTCTTTCTCCACATTCTCTCCAGCATCTGCTGTCATCTGAAATTATGATCTTAGCCATTCTGACTGGTGTGAGGTGGAATCTCAGGGTTGTTTTGATTTGCATTTCCCTGATGGCTAAGGATGTCCAGCACTTCCTTAGATGCTTCTCAGCAATTCGATATTCCTCAATTGAGAACTTTTGCTATAGCTCTGTATCCTATTTTTAATAGAATTTTTTGATTCTCTGGTGTCTGATTTCTTTAGTCTTTTGGATACCTTGGATATTAGGCCTCTATCAGATGTGGGGTTGGTTAAGATGTTTTTCCAATCTGTTGGTTGCTGTTTTGGTTTCTTAACAGTATCCTTATCCTTACAGAAACTTTGCAATCTCATTAAGTCCCATTTGTTGATATTTGACCTTAGAGCACGAGCCTTTGGTGTTCTGTTCAGGAAATTTTCTCCTGTGCCTACGTATTCTAAGGTTTTCCCTACTTTCTTTTCAAATAGTTTCAGTGTACCTGGTTTAATGTGGAGATCTTTGATTCACTTGCCATTGAGCTTTGTACAAGGAGATAAGAAAGGGTCTATTTTCATTCTGCATGCTGAGTGCCAATTGGACCAACACCTTTTGTTGAAGAAACTGTCCTTTTTCCATTGAATGTTTACAGCTCCTTTGTCAAAAATCAAGGGACCATATATGTGAGGCCTCATTTCTGGATTTTCTGTTCTATTCCATTGATCTATGTGCCTATCTCTGTACCAGTACCATGCAGTTTTTATCACAATTGCCTTGTAATATAGCTTGAGGTCAGGGATAGTGATTCCTGCAGATGTTTTCTTGTTGTTGATAATTGATTACATTATTCTAGATCTTTTATTATTCCAGAAGAAATTGTACATTGCTTTTTTCAACTCTAGGAAGAATTGGGTTGGAATTTTGATGGGAACTGCATTGAATCTGTAGATTGCTTTTGGTAAGATGGCCATTTTTACAATGTTGATCCTTCAATCCATGAGCATGGGAAATCTTTCCATTTTCTGAGATCTTCCTCGATTTCATCTTTAGAGATTTGAAGTTCTTGTCATACAGGTCCTTCACTTGCTTATTTAGAGTCACATCAAGGTACTTAATATTGTTTTTAACTATTGTGAAGTGTATTTTTTCCCTAATTTCTTTCTCCTCATTTTTGTCCTTTGAGTAGAGGAAGGGTACTGATTTGTTTGAGTTAATTTTATATCAATCCACTTTCCTGAACTTGTTTATCAGCTGTAGACTTCTTTGGTGGAATTTTTGGGGTCACTTAAGTACACTGTCATGTGACCTGCAAACAGTCATGTTTTTACTTCTTCTTTTCCTATTTATATCCCTTTGATTCCTTTTTCTGCCTAATTTCTCTGGCCAGGACTTCCAGTACTATGTTGAATAGGTAGGGGGAAAGTGGGCAGCCTTGTCTAGTCCCTTATTTTAGTGGGATTGCTTCAAGTTTCTCACTGTCAAGTTTGATGTTGGCTATTGATTTTTGTATATTGCTTTTATTATGAGTAGGTATGGGCCTTGGAATCCTATTCTTTCCAAGTCTTTTAACATGAAGGGGTGTTTAATTTTGTCAAATGTTTTCTTAGCATCTAGTGAGATGACCATGTGGTCTTTTACTTAAGTTTGTTGATATGGTGGATTACATTGATGGCTTTCCGTATATTAAACCATCCGTGCATCCCAGGGATGAAGCCTATTTGATCATCTTGAATGATTGTTTTGATGTCTTCTTGGATTCGGTTTACAAGCATTTTGTTGAATATTTTTACATCAATGTTCATAAGTGAGATTGGTCAGAACTTCTCTTTTCTTATAGGGTCTTTGTGTGGTTTAGGAACAAAGGTTATTGTGGCCTCAAAAAATGAATTCGGTAGAGTTGCAGCTGACTATATTTTTTGGAATAGTTTGCAGAGTATTGGTATTAGGTCATCAATAAATATCTGATAAAATTCTACACTGAAGCCATCAGGACTTGGGCTTTTTTGGTTGGGAGGCTTTTGATGACAGCATCTATTTCTTTAGGTGTTATGGGATTATTTAGATGGTTTACCTGGTCCTGGTTTTCCTTTGGTCTATGGTATCTGTCTAGGAATTCATCCATTTCCTCCTGATTTTTCAGCTTTGTTTAGTATAGGGTTTTGTAGTAGGATATGATGTTTTCTTGAATTTCTTCAGTTTCAGTTGTTATGTCTCCACTTTTATTTCTGATTTTGTTAATTTGGATACTCTCTCTTTGCCTTATAGATAGTCTGGCTAAGGGTCTATCCATCTTGTTAATTTTCTCAAAGAACCAGCTCTTGGTTTTGTTGATACTTTGAATAGTTCTATTTGCTTCTATTTGGTCAATTTCTGCTCTGAGTTTTATCATTTCTTGTTGTCTACTCCTCTTGGGTGTATCTGCTTCCTTTTGTTCTAGAGCTTTCAACTGTGCTTTTAAGTTGCTAGTGTATGCTTTCTCCAGTTTTTTTTTTTTTTTTTTTTTTTTTTTGGAAGCACTCAGAGCTTTGAGTTTTCCTCTCAGTACTGCTTTCATTGCATCCCATAGGTTTGGGTATGTTTTGTTTTCATTTGGTTAAATTATAGAAAATCCATAACTTCATTCTTTATTTCTTCTTTGACCATGCTATCATTTAATAGAGCATTGTTTAGGTTACACACCAAGAAAATTTTGACTATTTCCAGGTTACATCTTCTGTTACATGTACTTTATGCTCATTGTAACTAGTAAGATTTTAGTGCATACTATAATTCCTTTAAAAAATTAAGAACTGACAAAAATGTATTCATATACTTTTGTGCAAAAATGCTTTTTAAATCTGTACATTTATCTATGATTTTAAAATAAAGTTGTTCAATTAAAAAAAACAAAGAAAACTATTTTATAAACATTTTATCAGTCTGTATCCTGGCCAAATTAGTTGCTACAATGCCTTGTTGGCTAATTGAACTGATATTGGGGTGGACATACTACCTTGTTCATTTTATCTGTTATCCCAAGGAAAAAAATGAGAAAGAAATGGGCACTCTAGCTTTTTGTAGTCACAAGCAGATATGATATGAAGATAATCTTTAGTACAGTTACCTAGCTACCAATTGAACACAGAGCATCTGAAAATCTAAGAACATATTATGGAGGTTAATTATGCAGTTAGCTGTGTGCTCATTAGTGAGTGTTACATCACAATGACCAACATATGAAGAAAAAAAAAAAAACCTTAGAGAACAAGGGTTAAATTAGTTCATACTTAGCAAGTTTTACTGCTGAGGACCTTAAGTGAAACTGAAACGTGACGTGAATACCTGTGGAGAATAGCATCTTACCAGCTGGTGAATAGAAAGCAGAGATGAAATGATGGGAAGAGACCACAGAAAGTCATTGCAAGAACAGTATCATAATGACTGACTTCATTCAGCCATGTTCTACCTCCAATGTATTACCAGTAACTAGAGAACAGTTATGGAACACATAATCCTTGGAGAGAAGTTTCATATTCCAACTATATCTGGAATAGGTGATCTCTAACTGACTGATATGGAATTATAGAATTTTTAGTTGAACATTTACAGAAAAACAATGGTATAGATATTACCCTTGTTTTTTATTGTATAAAACGTTGCTTGCTCATTGCTATGGACCAGCTGACTAATAGTTTCATTACAATACTATAAAATTCATATATGGTGTTTTTATAGTATCATATTTTTATATTAACATATTAACATCTTAAAATTCCTAATGAACTGATTTAACGTAATTTTAAAAATGAAGTAATTATCCAAAATGAAACAGAGCTGGATTCAATCTTCCTAATGATTAACGCATTTCCACTGACCGTTTGGTATATGGAGGCTAGGAAGGGCATGACTATTTGTATTCGTACTCCTGTATAAATCACCTTGTTTAATTTTGCTATAGATGTCATGCTTTCTAGGTATAAGTATTAAGTTGAGATCTTCTTACTTGACCTGTAATATCAACAGAAATGATTTGATGTGTTTACTATCTGACACATAGTTGCAAATATGTCAGTGGAATTCAAAAGCAAAAGAAACTTTCCAATATTTCTTTTTTTTCCTCATATCTACTAATATTTCTGGAAGTGGTTCAAAGTAATGTTTCTCATTACAGTTTTTGATTTTGTCCTTTACAATCAAAATAAATCTGTTAATATAGTCCTTGCAAAATCTAGACGATAAATTCTTTGTCCTAAGAAATGTTCTGTGCATAGTAAGATTATGATAAGAACCTACTCACTGGACAATATTACTGAAGTGTCTTTGAAAGAAACTTAACAAGTTGAGAAAAATTTTGTTATGTACACTTTGTTGGTTCTTAACTAATGATAATGAAAAAATTAAATTTGAGGATTTAATTATAGAAAAACTCCTCATAAAATCTTTCTACCATTGTTTTGATAGAAACAAGGGAGACATAGTTTGATTTGAACCAATGGTTCTTGCCAGTTCCATTCCAGAACATTCCAGGAGGGAAGAGCAGAGACAATTCAACAGTTAACAGCTGGAGTCAGGAGGGCTGCAAGAGCTTACAACCCAAGCCACTGAGTTTATTATCATCATTACTAGGACTTATTAGTGTAGTATTATTAGGAACCTTGGTGTCTGTCCTTTGCTGTCCTAGATAGTCATTAACTGCATTTATGGAACAAAAGCTTAGTACTTCTTATTCTCACCCACAGGATCCTAAAGTACCATTGGTCCTATCTGGCTCAAACAGTTGTTCAATGTTGGAAAGGACTGGAAGGTTGAGACTGAAAGAAAATGATGGGATTCTTTCAGAGAGTGCAGGAGCTAAAACAATGAAGAGAAAGATTTGAGCATAACAAGCTGGCACAGAAGCAAGAATCTCTACTAAGTACTAGTTATAATTTCTCCAGCTATAGCACTACCTGTGTAACACCTACTGTATTGACCATATGAAGTGCAACCACAGAAAAGACCATGAGAGCCTGGCTATGGTCTGTGAGGCATATTTCAGGATAAGCATGGTCATTTATTTACAGTATCTGAAAATCAATTTAAGCAGATAAGAATCCAGGAGAACATAAAGATAAGGGCATTACATAGTAAAATTTGTGCTATTGCTGCTGTTATTAGCTAGATTGGAACAAAATGTTATATTGAGGAGGGAAATACAACTGTTTCTACTGAGCATCTATAGCAACCAGAGAGACAGACAAGATGAAAGAGTCATGGAATGAATGAGTGAATCGGGTGTAGAATTTGGTTTTGCAGACTAAGAACCAGTTAAATGACCAACAATAGGTTAGGTGGAAAAGCCACTCCCTTGTGAAGCTAGAGAGTCCAGAAAGAAGTGAAGCATTCATAGAGGTTCTTAGCCAATACCACATTAAGGAGTAACAATAAAATAGAAAACTTGGGGTGGGGAGGTATAAGTAAAGTTTGGAGATAGGGGCATGGATAGAGGGAGAGGTATGTATGGAAAGTTATCACAAGTTACTATAAAGAATATGTCATAAGGAAACTTACTTTTGTAAATCAACAAGAATGAGAGTAGACTCAAAGTTTGGATACTTCCTACCATGGAAAGACCTGGAGGCAGATTATGTTCTGGGTGATGAAGGTGTTTCTTCACAATGACGACAGCAGATAACCTGTAATCGTAATACTAGAATCTGAGAGGAAGACTGCCCTTTGAACAGACTAACTGAGTAATAAGCCTATTACTATTGACAAAGGTGGGAATTGTGAGTACCAACTGAATATGAAGTTATAAGAACAGAAAGCCAATAATCATATGACTATAAACATACTCAATTTTCTAAATTGAACATAATTGAGTTTTTCTACATTTAGTTCAGTCTAGTAAAAATATTTATAATTCACATATCCAGATTTATATATAAAGAATGGGCATTGCACATGTGGTACTTCTAGGTGAAAATTTGTCACAGTAAATGAAGCAGTAACCATTGTCAAATTGTGTACCATAAAAGTCAATTACAACCAGAAATCAGTTTTACACTATGGCTTTGGGAAGTTCTTAACATGCCTTGCACATATATACACACAATTATAATAAAAAGGTACTTTACAAATCAATCAACTCAAATCAATAAAATCAAAACATCAAGATAGAAGGGAGAGGAGTGTGACATGTTTGCTTGCGTTGTACAGAAAAGAGGCAGAGAGAGGGAAAGGGAAAGGGGAGGGAAATGGCGAGGAGGAGAGGGGAAGTAAGAAAGGGAGAGGGGATTAAAAGACAGAGAGGGAAGAAAAGAGGGAGGAAGGGAGGGAGGGAGAGAAAGAAAGGGGGGAAGAGAAAGGGAGAGAAACCCAAGGTTTCAAAAGAATTCCATCATTTTATCTCTTGTAGCCTCATAATAGATTTCCTGGTGGAAATAGTGATTGATCTCTTCATATTTTGTAAGCTACCCTGAGCTCCTCCAAACACAGCCACTGTATTTGACTCTGCTGGAACATCTTCTGAAATATTTTTTTTTATATATTTTAGAACTCTGCAGGTTTATGTCTATGCAAATGCAAAATACTTCATTTCACACTTCTTTCAGATTTGTATGCATGTGATGAATTTATATTACTTTTTATAAGACCCATAATAGGCACAATTTCTTTTTATAAAGAACATTTTTTTTTGGTTTCAGTTATAACTTCTCACTCATTTTTATCCTGCATGAGTAGGACACCCCATATTGTATTTTTATTATTTTCACTTCTATTTATCCTAACTAGATATAAAATCTGAGTGCAAGGAATGGTTTTATATTCTTCATGTTTATGGATAATCAGCACATTCTCACTGACCAGTATAATACTCTCGAATTTGAATAGTCACTCTGATGTTTCAGACCACTTCTCAACAAATGCCTGTCCTCTAATCTTCCATGTAATGCTAGAAATAATACACACTTAAAAATCCCATGTTTCTGTGTGTGATTTTTGTATTCTAGTCAAATTTTCATCATCATAACAAATTACCTGACACACAATTACAGAGGAAGAAAGTCCCACTTTGGCACAAAGATACAGAGGTCAGGTCCTGCTCATCTGGCTCTTGCTTTGAGCCAACTCATCATGGCAGGAGTGTCTGCTGGAGGCCTGGTCACCTCATGCCAGCTGGAGATGGGGAAGAGAACTAGTTAGCTGGGATCTACAATACCTCCTCAAATGTCACACCTCAGTGATATTCTTCTTTGTGTCCCATTTTATTCCAGTCCTGCCAATGCTTTATACTAATCGTTCTTCATTAGTACACACAATGTTTTTTGTCTTTAATCAGTAGGTTTTACAAGTCTTTTGTAATTTATTATTAGTAGAATATTTTACCTATTACTATTAGTAAAGTAGTATACCTATTTTGCATACCTATGAGTACAGGATCAATTAATACTTATCTCAATAATTTTTTATAACAAAATTAATCTTTGGCAACAAAAGATATGTTTTCAAAATATACTACTGTAAAAAAGAAAACTAGAAGACTCTAAGCCTTATTAATCACAGTGGTTATTCATAGCATTTAAGTGCCTATATTAAATAATCTTTCATATATGTGCATTCATTTTATAGTTAGTATGGAGAATGATTGGAACTAAATTTATTTTTAACATATAATAACATATCAACAATCCATCACATCTTTAGTACAAATAAAATAGTACCTGTTGCTCAATCACATTTCTTTAGTTGGTTTCATTTATTTTCATCTCTCTCTTTCCTATTTCCATTCCCCCTCCTTTTCTTCTCTTCTTCCCTCTTCCCTTCCTCTTTTCTTTCATTTTATCTTATTGGGATAAAGTTTTTCTATATAGTCTAGGCTGTTCTCAAATTAACACTGCTCCTGCCTGAGATTCCATGTTAATATGCTTCTTGTCATTTGCCAAGACACTCAAAAGCAATAAGATGGCTAGTATGACTTCTATTGATTTTATACAACAAGATTTAAAGATAACGTTAAACATTTGCCTATTTATAAAATAATATTTTTCAATAGAGTCTCCAGATAGAAGAAGTATGTATAATTTTGACCGATTGCTGAAATGTCTAGAGTCATTTAAAATTGTGTGACCTTCTATTTAAAGTATGACAATCACGTAAAATATTTCCTGAGTCAATCAATGAAAGGCTCCAGAATTTGAAATCAACAACATAGAATAAGGGGAAAAGTTCTCATGTGGATAAAGAGACAGAAAAACAAAACAATTTCAACAAATAAAATAAATTTTTGCCAGAAAAATCCACAGTAAATTTGTCTTTTTCAAATATTTGTTTTATCAAATAGGTCAAATTCAAATTGACTTTTTATCAAATAGAAAAAAAAGAACTGAAGATTTGATAAGTGAATTTTGTTAATAAACTTTTTTCTTTCATGAGGAATACATCAGTTAAATCTGTATTATATACCACATCTCTCAGGTCTCTAGCTCTGGGTACCATGAAATTTATTCTTCATTGTAGGTTTTCAGTCTGCAGGTTAGCTGTGCTCACAAAGATGACCTTGTTATTTTAGAGGAAAATCCCGTGAACTGTTTCTCATCTGTGGTGATGTCAGTATGGGTACATGAAGACTCGATGTGCTGTGGTCTCTGGTTCATGAGCCTTTTCCACAGAAAGCTCGGGTAACCCTGTCCCTGATCTGTTTGGTTCTTACTCCATATATGATGGGATTGAGCATGGGAGGAACTAGAAGATAGACATTGGCAAACATGATGTGCACAACTCTGGGCACATGGTGGCCAAAGCGATGGGTGAGAAAGGTGAAAAGGGCTGGGATATATAAGGTTAAGATGACACCAATATGGGAAGCACATGTGCCAAAAGCTTTGAGGCGAGCTTCACCCGAGGGCAACCTCAGCACAGCTCTCAGAATCATCACATAAGACACACTGATGACAATTATGTCAAAGCCAACCACAGAGAAAGCCACAAAGAGTCCATATCCACGATTGACTCTTGTATCAGCACATACCAACTTAAGCACAGCCATGTGTTCACAGTAGGACTGGGGAATGACCTTGTTGGGACAGAAGGGCATCCTGGAGATCATGAAGCAGAAGGGGCTCACCCACAGCAGCCCTCTCACCATCACAGCTGTCCCTAGTTTGATGACTACAGATGTGGTCAGGATGCTGGAATGTCGGAGTGGAAAGCAGATAGCCACATAGCGGTCCAAGGCCATGGCCATGAGCACCCCAGACTCAACAGAAGAAAAGGCATGTATGAAGAATACTTGGATGAGGCAGGTATTGTATTCAATGTTATGATCGTGAAACCAGAGTATGGCCAGCATTTTAGGTTGTGTGGAGGAGGACAAGACCAGATCAGTGGTAGCTAACATGGCCAAGAAGAGGTACATGGGCTCATGTAGGGTATGGTCAATTCGGATTATGTGTAGAATAGTGATATTTCCAGTCAGTGCCACAACATACATAATGCAGAATGGAAAAGCAACCCAGAATTGATAATTCTCCAGTCCTGGGATTCCAAGCAAGATGAAAAATGTAGAGTGGGAAGAGCTGTTCCTTGAAGCCAACATGAGAGAATGAGTCATACTTTCTGTGTGGTGAAGTTACTCTGCTCTCTGAGGAGTATAACAGCCAAGACATGGAAGATTTTTGCACTTGTGTAATATTACAATTTTATTCCATAATATATTATAGTAAAATCATCTTTTATAGTTAATAATATTTTGTAACATAAATGATGCTACTCATTAGTAGTTGTAACATTTAAATTTCTGATCATTTATCGGTGAGGGATTATTGCATTTTGAGACCTTTCTCTAGAGTCCCTTAATATCTATTGTTTTAACTTATGTAAGGCTTCTGTGTTATCAGTTATCATGAGAAACAATAAGAGCTCAGAGCCATTAAATGATCTGTCAGTGATCACATGTAAAATTATGGTCTGAATGCATGTCTTTTGGACCAGGGCTCCTAGTAAAACACAATACCACAATACCTGTCTCTATTATAAATGAGTCATTGGGAATCCCCCATCACACAGGTCAGGTAAATTGCTAGCCTGTTGTAAAAGATACCAATATGTCCAGTACTTAGAAAACATACTGAATGAGAATTTGGACTCAGGATTCTTCTACTTCTGTGGACCAGAGCCATGACCAAGCACTAGGTTGTCTCTTTTAGTGTCTCTGGGAATCATTATGTTCTCTGGGACCTTCCCTCCTCTCTCTCTCTCTCCCTCTCTCTTCCTCACCATTCATTCCCTCCCTTCCTTTCTTCCTTTATTCACCTTTGTTGATCTTCTCTTTCTACTTTCCCTCCCTTCTATTTCAGCAAAGTCTTGATATTATCATATAGTTTAGTGGGCCTCATATGCAAGAATACTGGAATTTCAGGAATATAACACCATGCCAGTCAAGAAATGGCATTTTCACTGGCTTATTCCCATTAGTCTGAATACAGAAATCTAATTTACAGTTTGGAAATGAATGTACAAATACACACACACACACACACACACACACACAAACACAAACGAGCATGTTATACAGCTTTATTGGAAATCCAGTATACCTCCTCTCCTCTACCTAAACTTTTTCCAAATCCAGAACTCACATGTTAAGAGAAATGTCACAGTCTTTCTTATTCTCCTCTGTCTAATCTGACTTTTTGTTCTTGGTGTTTATTTCTTGGAGAAACACCAGAATAATAGAATTAAACTAAAAGCTGCATGTGATATAGAAGATGTGGTTTTTTAACCAGTGTTGTCTCTGAATTTTTCTTGATATTCTGTAGACTCTGTTGTCCTCACTGATAATAATTCCATCTGTTTCTCTTTCATTCTTAGGACCTGAACACATGAAGATTTGTTAACTACAAGCTAAACTTAATTTACACATGTTTTCTGATCCTTTGTTATTTTTGTTACACGTGGAAGAATTTCCTTAGGAAAAGATCAGTTTAACATTTTGCTTTCGTTTGAAAATGTAGTTGTGCATTCCTTAAACAAGAGGAAAAATACATATGATTTTTCTTTTGCCTAGTACTCTTGATTTCTCTATTCTTCTATAAGATATTCTATTCTTACTTTTACATTATATAACTATTATTAGCAAACTATATAATACTACTCAACAGAAGATTAAATAAAGTTATATTCTTGTAAAACATTAGTGAAAGGGTACTGAACGTCTGCGTCTCACTGTGCACTATCTGAACCTATGTGCAAAGCCTGTTAGGCTCACAACCATCCTGTTGCTGGAAAGCATCTTCCTGGAAGGTATCTTCCTACCTTTCTGGGTCTGACACAGAGGAAGTCATGATTCTGTTCCCCTTCTCAGAGTGTAGCTCGGTGGACTTGGATTTCTAGACAAGGTGTTTCCATCAAGCCAGTGCCCTCAATATAGTGCATCACTTTTCTTGAAGAGTTCACGTGTCCCACTGATATCTGAAAAGAAAAAAATATGCCTTTGGCAAAAGAAATAATTCACCATGAGTTTTTCAATACCTTTGAACAAGCTGAGTATGACTAAAAATGTTATGACAAACCCCTGGTATTCAAGCTTGTTTAGAGACTTTGGGTCAGGGTCTATTTAAAGAACTGTATGGTCTGTCTGTTTCTCTAAGCAATGACTCTTTTCTTCTTTCTATATCTACTACCGCATGTTTACAATAACTCCAGTTATTCCCTCTGAGACCAGTAGTTGAATCTACAAGCATTAACCCTTAACTTTACTCACTTAACTATATACAGGAACACAAAGACAGGTTAAAGTGAATGTAAAAAAAAAAAAAAAAAGGTGTGTTATTGGGATTACACAAATGTTCCTATGCTTATAGTAAAACATTTTATTAAAATTTATGGCTCTCATTTAAGGTATTTTATGTGCAACAGAAAAGCTCATTAAGACTTTATGTATGTTTAGGTTTAACTATGAGAGGTATGCTTATATACATGAAAGATGTCCAGATGTATGTGAGCATATGTGTATATATGTGGAGGTATAATTGCTCGGCTTAAGCATGTATAATTAATGTAACCCTCTCACTCTATGAGTTCATATTGTAGAATGCACAGCTTTGTGTAAGTGCATCCCTGCTTACATTCTTGATAGTTTAAAATGGCAAACCATGATGTACATAAGTATATGGTTTTATTTTGAAATAGGACCATTTTGACATGATGGTGGTAAGATAAAGCTCTCATAGAGTATGATGAATTACTAATCCAATGTGACTGAAGGTCTTACCTAAACATAAACCATATGTACATGTGTATGTACACACACACACACACACACACACACACACATCTTTGAAGAAAGAAGCAGAGATCAAAGTGTTGTCTCTATAAATACAGGGTTCCCTTAAACTATTAGAAGCTAAGTGAGGACAGAAGAAATTTTGCTCCCACAAAACCAAGAGAATGAGCCATATGTACTAACACACTGATTGATAATAGATCTGAAGCTCCTGGATCTGTGACAGAGGGATTTTCTGTAGTTAAGCCACTAAGTTTGTCACCCAAAAAGAAGTTGGGGATGGACAAAAGTCTTGTATCAAGAAAAAGATAATGATGATGTTTTTACTCTTTGGGATCACATATTTTCAATAATAAACCCTGAAGTTGTTGAGATTAAAAAAAGAAAGAAAACTTCCAAAGATTAGAAGAATGCACTGAGGTTGCTAAGAATTTTGAAACTGAGCTTCTGTGCTGATTAAATAGGCATAAACAAGAGCTCACTAAATTGCAAAAAGTTTATTAAAAATATTATACTTAAAGCTAACTTTCTCACAAAAAGTAGCCCCTATGTCTAGACGTGGCAACCACAAGTGCTATGCTTAACAAACAACATAGGACTTTCTATTTTTAAAAATAGGATTTACTGTCTAGTTAATTTGCCTAGATGTGCTCTTGATGTCTAGATTTCAGATTCTATTTCTAAGAAGGCAGGTGGATAAAAATATGGACTGTAGGAAAAGATTAAATAAAAATTTTAAAAGTGAATCAAGGTACTAAGATGTTAAAATGCCGATTCACAGAATGATCAAAAGGGAACCTGGGCTAAATGGTTAACATGTTACATGGTTTCAAAGGAAATAGCTTGTACAATTGTAGTAAATAAAAGACTGGGCTTGGATCTTTAAGAGAAATCCAAGCAGATTACAGAGCTGTAAGTTTGTATCCATCACTGACTCTGAGTCATTCTTTCAAAGCTTCCATTCATCACTCCCTCAGAATCCTCTCTCAGTCTGAGGCTAGACCAGGCATTGCCTGGTAGAATTGTTGGGGTGACTTACAAATACTTTCATATTATCTGTGATTAGCAATACTTTGACTTCTTCCTTTCCAATCTCTATCCTCTTGATCTCCCTCAGCTATATGATGGCTCCAGCTAGAACGTGAAGCACTATTTGAATAGATATGGAGAGAGTGGCAGCCTTGTCTGGTTCCTGATTTTAGTACAGTTGCTTTGGGTTTCTCTCCAATTAACTTACTACTGGTTGTCAGCTTGCTGTAAATTGCTTTTTTTATTTTTAGGTATGTATTTTCTATCCCTACTCTCTTCAAAACTTTTTATCATGAAAAAATAAAGAGCTGTTGGATTTTGTCAAAGGCTTTCTCAGCATCTAATGCATGAACATGTATTTGTTTCTTTTGTTTTGTTTATATGGTGCATTCATTACATTATGGAATTTTGTATGTCGAACTATCCCTACATCTTGATCATAGTGAGTCATGTATTTGAAGTGTTCTTTGATTGAGCTTTTAGAGTATTTTATTGAGTATTTGTGTAATTATGCTGATAGTGAAAATAATGGTTCATAATTTTCTTTGTTGATTTGACTATCAGTATGACTCTGGATGCTTAAAAAATTTGGAAATGTTTTATTTTTATGTTTTGATTTAGTGGAATAATTTTGCGGAGCATTTCTCGGAGTGTCCAGTCGAATCCTATGTTAAAATGTCTGCCCCTGGGCCCTTTTGAGTTTGGAGACTATTAATAACTGCTTCTATTTCCTTGGGGGTTATAAGTCTATTTAAATTGTTTATCTGATCTTGATTTAAGTTTGGTACATGGTATCTATCAAGAAAATTATGCATTTATTTTTAGAGTTTCTGATTCTGTGGAGCATAGGTTTTTAAAGGATGACCTAATGATTCTTAGAATGTCATCAGTGTTCTGTTTTTAAAATTAAAATTACAACATTTATACCTACACTTTTATCTATCATTACAAATTAGTCCATATACCTCTCTAATCTTTTCTTCTTTCAGATTCATGAAAAAATCTTATTAGTTACAATGAGCATAAAGCACATGTAAAGCAAGATGTAACCTAGAAATAGTCAAAGTTTTCTTGGTGTGTAAAGATTAAGAATAATGATTTTTCTTTTTCCTTGGCCATTGTTTTTCTGAAATTTATTATAGTCTGTGAGTAGTTTCTGGGGGTGTTCAGAGCTTTCAGGGCTTAGTATCCAATTATCAGTGATTGCACATTATGTCTGTTCTGTTGTGAATGGGTTACTTCACTCAGGATGATATTTGCTAGGTGCATCCATATTCTTAAGAATTTCATATAGTTATTGTTTTTGATAACTGAGTAGAACTCCATTGCGTAAAAATACCACAATTTTTGTATCCATTAACCTACTGAAAGACATCTGGATTCTTTCCAACTTCTGGCTATTATAAACAGGGCTTCTATGAACATTGTGGTACATGTGTCTTTGTTGTATGTTGGTGTAGGGAGCCGTTTGTGCTGCACCCAAATGTGGTGCCGGCTTCCCGCTGAGAACTCAGCAAACAGAGCTGTGGCCCAGCCAAGAGACTTAATGCGCATGCACCACATAAGTCACAGCCCACCTCCGGGGCACGTGATTGAGCTACAGGAGGATGCACCAATCAGGTAGCAACACAAGTCTCTGAGGCATGTATAGCAGTGCATCTTCTCCCCCACGAGAGAGAAGAGGAAGACGGAGAGAGAGACCCCACGTGGAGGGATGGCGGAGAGGCACCACGTGGAGAGGGACCCGATAGGAAAGATTGCGGGAGGTCCCGCGTAGACAGAGACTGGACAGAGAAATCGTTCATGGGGAACTGCGCGTGAGAGGCCGTCTAGACAGTAGAACTCAGTAGGGAGTCCCCGACTCAGAGACAAGTATCCTGCTCATGAAGCCCCTGCTCAAAGTGCTGTACAATAAAGGTTATTCCGCAGAAGAAGCTGTTCGTTTGTTGCACGCCTGTTCCTAGCGGCGGGAAGCGTGGGCGTGGGACATGGTGGAGCATATTTGGGGTAAATGCCCAGAAGTGGAATAACTGGGTCTACAGGTAGTACTATGTCCAATTTTCTGAGGAACCACCAGAATGATTTCCAGAGTGGTTGTACCAGTTTACAACCTCACTAAGAGTGGAGAAATGTTCCTCTTTCTCCACATCCTCGCCAGCATCTGCTGTCATCTGAATTTATGATCTTAGCCATTCTGACTGGTGTGAGGTGGAATCTCATTGTTGTTTTAATTTGCATTTCCCTGATGGCTAAGGATGTCCAGCACTTCCTTAGATGCTTCTCAGCCATTCAATATTCTTCAGTTGAGAACTTCTAGTATAGCCCAGTGCCCCATTTTTAATAGGATTGTTTGATTCTCTGGTGTCTGATTTCTTGAGTTCTTTGTATACCTTGGATATTAGGCCTCTATAAGATGTGGGGTTGGTAAAGATCTTTTCCCAATCTGTTGGCTGCCATTTGGTTTTCTCGACAGTTTCCTTAGCCTTACAGAAAATTTGCAATATCATTAAGTCACAATTGTCGATATTTGACCTTAGAGCACTAGCCCTTGGTGTTCTGTTCAGGAAATTTTCTCCTGTGCCTAAGCATTCTAAGGTTTTTCCTACTTTCTCTTCAAATAGTTTCAGTGTACCTGGTTTAATGTCGAGATCTTTGATCCACTTACACTTGAGCTTTGTACAAGGAGATGAGAAAGGTCTATTTATATTCTTCTGCATGCTGAGTACCAGTTAGACCAACACCATTTGTTGAAAAGGCTGTCCTTTTTTCCATTGAATCTTTAATTATCCTTTATCTTTTGTTATTCCAGATGAAATTACACATTGCTCTTTTCAACTCTATGAAGAATTGGGTTGGAATTTTTATGGGGATTGCATTGAATTTGTAGATTGCTTTTGTTAGAATGGCCATGTTTACAACGTTGATCCTTCCAATTCATGAGCATGGGAGATCTTGCCATTTCCTGAGATCTTTCTTGATCTCCTTCTTCAGAGATTTGAAGTTCATGTCATACAGGTCTTTCACTTTCTTAGTTAGTCACACCAAGGTATTTCAGATTGTTTGTGACTACTATGATGGGTATCTTTTCCATAATTTATTTCTCTGCATGTTTGTTCTATGAGTATAGAAAGCTACTGATTTGTTGAGTTAATTTTATATTCAGCAACTATGCAGAACTTCTTTATTGGCTGTAAAAGTTTTCTGTTGGAATTTTTCGGGTCACTTACGTACACTATCATGTCATCTGCAAACAGTGTTTTTACTTTTTCTTTACCAATTTTTACCCCTTTAATTACCTTTTGCTGTCTAATTTCTCTGGCCAGGACATCCAGTACTATTTTGATTAAGTAGGAAGAGAGTGGCAGCCCTGTCTAGTTCCATATTTTAGTGGGATTGTTTCAAGTTTCTCACTGTTAGGTTTGATGTTGGCTATTGGTTTGCTGTATATTGTTTTTATTATGTTTAGACATGGGCCTTGGTCCTGTATTTTTCAAGAGTTTTAACATGAAGGGGTGGTTTATTTGGTCAAATGGTTTCAAAGCATCTAATGAGATGACCATGTGGGTCTTTTATTTAGTTTGTTTATATGGTGGATTACATTGATAGATTTCTGTTTATTAAACCATTCCTGCATCCCAGGGATGAAGCATATGTGATCATGGTGAATGATCATTTTGATATAGTCTTGGATTCATTTTGCAAGGATTTTGCTGAGTATTTTTGCATGAGTGAGATTGTTCATGATTGAGATTGGTCTGAAGTTCTCTTTCCTTGTTGGGTTTTTGTGTTGTTTAGGACCGAGGGTTATTGTGGCCTCAAAAAATGAGTTAGGTAGTGTTCCACCTGATTCTATTTTGTGGAATAGTTTGGAGAGTATTGGTATTAGCTTGTCAATAAATATCTGATAGAATTCTGCACTTATCCCATCTGGACTTTTGATGACTGCTTCTATTTCTTTAGGTGTTATGGGATTATTTAGATGGTTTACCTGGTCCTGGTTTAACTTTAGTATCTGTTATCTGTCTAAGAATTCATCCATTTCCTCCAGATTTTCCAGCTTTGTTGAGTATAGGCATTTTATATATTCAAGAATCTGATGATTTCTTGAATTTCCTCAGTTTCAGTTGTTATGTCTCCACTTTCCTTTCTGATTTTGTTAATTTGTATACTCTCTCTTTGCCCTCTTGTTAGTCTGGCTAAGGGTTTATCAATCTTGTTGATTTTTTCAAAGAACCAGCTTTTGGGTTTATTGATTCTTTGAATGGTTCTTTTTGTTTCTATTTGGTCAATTTCTGCTCTGAGTTTGATTATTTCTTGTCATCTACTCCTCTTGGGTATATCTGCTTCCTTTTGTTCTAGAGCCTTTAGCTGTGCTGTCAAGTTGCTGATGTATGCTTTCTCCAGTTTCTTTTTGGAAGCGATCTGAGCTATGAGTTTTCCTCTCAGTACTTCTTTCATTGCATCCCATAGGTTTGGGTATGTTGTGTTTTCGTTTTCATTGAATTATAGAAAATCCTTAATTTCTTTCTTTATTTCTTCTTTGACCCTGCTATTGTTCATCAGAGTGTTGTTTAGTTTCCACATGTATGTGGGCTTTTTGTTGTATTTGTTGTTGTTAAAGACCAGTCTTAGACCATGGTGATCTGAGAGAATGCATGGGAGTATTTCAATCTTCTTATGTCAACTGAGGCTCGTTCTTGGTCCAGTTATGTGGTCAATTTCGAGAAGGTGCCATGGGGAGCTGGAAGAAGGTGTATTCTTTTACTTTAGAATGATATGTTCTGTAGTTATCTATTAATTCCAGTTGGTTCATAGTCTCTGCTAGTTTTACAGTGTCCTTGTTCAGTTTTTGTTTCCATGATCTGTCCATTGGTGAGAGTGGGGTATTAAAGTCTCCCACTATTATTGTGTGTGGTGAAATGTATTTTTTGAACTTTAGTATGGTTTCTTTTATGAATGTAGGTGCTTTTGTATTTGGAGCATATATGTTAAGGATTGAGAGTTCCTCTTGACAGATTTCCCCTGTAATGAGTAAAAAGTGTCCTTCCTTATCTTTCTTGATAACGTTTGGTTAGAAATTTACTTTATTCGATATTAGAATAGCTACTCGAGATTCTTGGGGCTGTTTGCTTGGAATTTTTTTTTCCCAACCTTTTACTCTGAGATAGTGTCTGTCTTTGTCTCTGAGATGAGTTTCTTGTATGCAGCAAAATGCTGGCTTTTTTTCATTTATCCAGTCTGATAGCCTATGTCTTTTTATTGGAGAGTTGATTCCATTTATGTTAATAAATATCAAGGAATAGAGGTTGCTGTTTCCTGCTATTATTGCTTTTGTAGGTTGAGTTGTGTCTGTGTTGCTTTTTTCCTTTGGTTTTCTTGCTTAAAAGTTTTCTTGTTTTTAATAGGATGTAGTTCCCTTTACTGTATTGGGTTTTCCACCTATAATTCTTGGTAGTGCTGGGTTTGTGGTAAGATATTGTGTAAATTTTGATTTGTCTTGAAATATCTTCATCTCTCCATCTATAATGATTGATAGTTTTGCTGGGTATAGCAGCTTGGGCTGGCACTTGTGCTCTCTAAGGGTCTGCATGATGTCTGTCCAGGCTCTTCTAGCTTTCATAGTCTCTGTTGAGAAATCGGGTGTGAGTCTGATTAGCCTGCCTTTATATGTTACCTGACCTTTTTCCCTTATTGCTTTTATTATTCTTTCTTTGACTTGGGCATTTGTTGTTTTGACTATTATGTGTTGGGAGGAATTTCTTTTCTGGTCCAACCTATTTGGAGTTCTGAAGGCTTCTTTTATGCTCATGGTCATCTCATTTTTAAGGGTAGGGAAGTTTTCTTCTACAATTTTGTTGAAGATATTTACTGTGCCTCTTAGTTGATATTCTTCTCCCTTTTCTATTCCTATTATCTTTAGGTTTGGTCTTCTCATTGTGTCCTGTATCTCCTGGACATTTTGGGTTAAGAGCTTTTAGTTTTTGCATTTTCTCTGACTGTTTTGTCTATGTTTTCAATGTTGTCTTCGCCCCCTGAAATTCTCTCTTCCATCTCTTGTAGTCTATTCGAAATGCTTGCATCTGTGACTTTTGATTTGTTTTTTAGGTGTTCTACCTCTAGGGCTATCTCTTTTAGTGTTTTCTTTATTGTGTCAATTTCTGTTTTAGATTCCTTATTCCTTTCCTTCATCTCTTTGCTTCTGTTTTCCTCTAGTTCTCTGAGTTCTTTGATTTTTTTCTTGTTTCCTCTTTAAAAGTTTCTGATTCTTTTTGCTTTTCCTCCCGTTCTTGTTTAAGGATCTCTATCATCATCTTGAGGTGTGATTTTAGGTCTGTGTTTAATTTTTCTGGAGTGTTTGGCATTCTGCTGTTTGTTGTGATGGGAGAGCTGGGTACTGGTGTTGCCAGGTTTTCTTGGTTTCCTTGGGATATGCTCTTTCGCTTTCCTCTTGCCATCTTGTTGTCAGTGATATGTTCTTGCCTTTCCCTTGTACCTTTCCTGTGTCCCTGGATCTCCTCTGGTCCAGGTGGCAAATGGTCCGAGCCCTGTTCTGAGCCCCAAAGCCTCCGGGTGGGAACAGAGGTCCCAATGCTGGGTTCCTGGTCCCTGGATCAGGCAGGGCAGGGGCGTGCTTTCCGTGTGCCCTCGGCAGAGATCTCTCTGCCCCCTAGCTACTGGGATAACCTGCTCACCAGGCCTTTTTCTCTGGGAACTCCTGGTCCAAGTGTCAAATGGGCTGAGCCCTGTTCTGTGCCCCAAGGCCGCCGGGTGTGAACACAGGTCCCAATGTTGTGTTCCTGGTCCCTGGATCAGGCAGAGCAGGGGCGTGCTTTCCGTGCACACTCGGCAGAGATCTCTCTGTCCCCTGGCTACTCAGATTCCCTTCTTACCAGGCCTTTATCTCTGGGAACTGCAGGTCCAGGAGTTCTTTGATTTCTTTGAGCTTTTTTCATGTTTCCTCTTTAAAAGCTTCTATTTCTTTATTCTTTTTCTAGTTCTTTTTTAAAGATCTCTGTCATCATCTTGTGGTACGATTTCTGGTCTTAGTCTACTTTTTCTGGAGTGTTTGGTATTCTGCTGTTTGTTATGATAGGAGAGCTAGGTTCTGATGTTGCCAGGTTGTCTTGGTTTCCATTGGGTAAGTTCTTTTGCTTTCCTCTTGCCATCTTTTTTTCTGTGATTATAAGTGATCTTGTTGTCAGTGATTGGCTCCCATCTCTCCCGTGTATGTGGCCTGTGTACCTGGACCTCTGCTGTTTTAGGTGACAAATGACTTGAGCGTTTGTTCCGCATGCAAGGACCTTCTGGGTCGACCCAAGTCTTTATGGCAGAGGTCCTGCTCCCCTGGACCAACGGGAGGGTTGCACCTACTGCATGCTAGGCCTATCCCTCTCTGAGCCCCAGCTACTCCCAGCACAGTCTCGCCAGGCCTGTGTCCCTGCATCTCTGCTGTTCCTGGTAACAAATGTCCTTAGTGTTTAGTCCACACGCAAGGGCCTTCTGGGTGGAAACCAAGTCCCTATGGCAGAATTTCTGCTCCCCTGAAACGTCTGAGGTCAATGCTTTCTGCGTTTTCGGCCCTGACCTATTAGTACCCTGGCTACTCTCAGAGCAGTTTCACCAGGCCTGTGTCCCTGGATCTCTGCTATTCCCGGTGTCCATAAAATAGTTTTAGTTTATGAGCTAACAGTAACTGAAGGCCTAGAGACTGGACAATTGGGCACTGTTGTATTAGGGCCCATTATGACTCTTCCTCTCTAAGTAAAAACTATTGCTAAGGACATAATTCCATAGCTGTTTTGCTTTGTTATCTCATTTGCTTTGGACAGTGTATATCTTTGAGAACTAGGTGCAGTTATATTTAAGAATGCAAAAGTTTAAAAGATTAGGTATATGAATGATTTCATGGTTATGACTTATTCTCAAAGTCAAGTTATTTTTATACTATATTCTTATTTTATAATTAAAAAAACACCAAGAACAGAGCCCGGACCATCTGATGCACAGACCGCCAGCTCCTAAGTTTGAGAGACTGGTGAGTGGGAGATCTGAGCAGACCTGGAGCAGAAAGATCTCTGCAGAGTGCGCACGCAGGGCACACCCTCCGACCTGCCTGATCCAGGGACCAGGAACAGAACTTTGGAACTTCTGTTCCCACCCGGCGACTCTGAGGCATAGAACAGGGCTGAGCCCATCTGCCACCTGGACCAGTGGAGATCCAGGGACATAGACCAGATACAAGGGATAGGTGAGAACATATCACTGACAACAAAATGGCAAGAGGAAAGGGAAATAGTATATCCCAAGAAACCAAGACAACCTGGCAACACCAGAACTCAGCTCTCCCATAACAGCAAACATCGGAATTACAAACACTCCAGAAAAAGAAGACGCAGACCTAAAATCATACCTCAAGATGCTGATAGAGATACTTAAACAAGAACAGGAGGAAAAGCAAAAGATTCAGAAGCTTTTAAAGAGGAAACAAGAAAAACACTCAAAGAACTCAAAGAACTAGAGGAAAACAGAACCAAAGAAATAAAGGAATGGAAGAGGGAAATTAAAACAGAAATTGACACAATAAAGAAAACACTAAAAGAGATAACCCTAGAGGCAGAACACCAAAAAAAAGAAATCAGGAGTCACAGAAGCAAGCATTTCCAATAGATTACAAGAGATCGAAGAGAGAATCTCGGGGGCAGAAGACAACATTGCAAACATAGACAAAACAGCCAGAGAAGATGCAAAAAACAAAAAGCCCCTAACCCAAAATGTCCAGGAAATCCAAGACACAATGAGAAGACCGAACCTAAGGATAATAGGAATAGAAGAGGGAGAAGAGTATCAACTAAGAGGCACAGTAAATATCTTCAACAAAATCGTAGAAGAAAACTTCCCTACCCTCAAGAAAGAGATGACCAGGAGCATAAAAGAAGCCTTCAGAACTCCAAATAGGTTGGACCAGAAAAGAAATACCTCCCGACACATAATAGTCAAAACACCAAGTGCCCAAAGCAAAGAAAGAATACTAAAAGCAGTAAGGGACAAAGGTCAGGTAACATATAAAGGCAGGCCAATCAGAATCACACCCGATTTCTCAACAGAGACTATGAAAGCTAGAAGAGCCTGGACAGACATCATGCAGACCCTTAGAGAGCACAAGTGCCAGCCCAAGCTGCTATACCCAGCAAAACTATCAATCATTATAGATGGAGAGATGAAGATATTTCAAGACAAATCAAAATTTACACAATATCTTACCACAAACCCAGCACTACCAAGAATTATAGGTGGAAAACCCAAGACAATGAGGAAAAATACAGCCTAGTAAAAACAAGAAAACTCTTAAACAAGAAAACTAAAAGAAGAAAAAGACACAGACACAACTCAACCCACAAAAGCAATAATGACAGGAAACAGAAACAACTATTCCTTGATATCTATTAACATAAATGGACTCATCTCAGCAATAAAAAGACATAGGCTATCAGAGAGGATACATAAACAAAATCCAACCTTTTGCTGCATACAGGAACTCATCTCAGAGACAAAGACAGACACTATCTCAGAGTAAAAGGGTGGGAAAAAACTTCCAAGCAAACAGCCCCAATAAGCAAGCTGGAGTGGCTATTCTAATATAGAATAAAGTAAATTTCTAAACAAAAGTTATCAAAAAAGATAAAGAAGGACACTTTTTACTCATTACCGGGAAAATCTGTCAGGAGGAACTCTCAATCCTTAATATATATGCTCCAAGTACAAAAGCACCCACATTCATAAAAGAAACCCTACTAAAGCTCAAAAAATACATTTCACCCCACACAATAATAGTGGGAGACCTTAATACCCCACTCTCACCAATGAACAGATCATGGAAACAGAAACTGATCAAGGACACTGCCAAAGTTGCAGAGACTTTGAACCAACTAGAATTCATAGATATATACAGAACATATCATCCTAAAGTAAAAGAATACACCTTCTTCTCAGCACCCCATGGCACTTTCTCGAAAATTGACCACATAATTGGACACAGAACAAGCCTTAATCGATATAAGAAGATTGAAATACTCCCATGCATCCTCTCAGATCACCATTGTCTAAGGCTGGTCTTTAACAACAACAAAGACAACAAAAAGCATACTTACATAGGGAAACCAAACAATGCTCTTTTAAACGATAGCTGGGCCAAAGAAGAAATAAAGAAAGAAATTAAGGACTTTCTAGAATTCAACGAAAACAAAAAAACAACATACCCAAACCCATGGGATGCCATGAAAGCAGTACTGTGAGGAAAACTCATAGCCCTAAGTGCTCCCAAAAAGAAACTGGAGAGAGCTTACATCAGCAACCTGACAGTACAGCTAAAAGCCCTAGAACAAAAGGAAGCAGATACACCCAAGAAGAGTAGATGACAAGAAATAATCAAAATTAGGGCAGAAATAGACCAAATAAAAACAAAAAGAACCATTGAAAAAATTAACAAAACCAAGAGTTGGTTCTTTGAGAAAATCAACAAGATTGTTAAACCCCTAGCCAGACTAACTAGAGGGCAAAGAAAAAGTATAAAAATTAACAAAATCAGAAAGGAAAGTGGAGACATAACAACTGAAACTGAGGAAATTCAAGAAATCATCAGATCCTACTACAAAAACTTATACTCCACAAAATTGGAAAATCTGGAGGAAATGGACGAATTCCTAGACAGAAACAAGATCCCAAAGTTAAACCAGGACCAAGTAAACCATCTAAATAACCCTATAACACCTAAAGAAATAGAAGAAGTCATCAAAACCTCACAACCAAAAAAAAAAAAAAAAAAAAAAAAAAAAAAAAAGCCCAGGACCAGATGGGTTCAGTGCAGAATTTTATCAGACATTTATTGCAGATATAACACCAATACTCTCCAAACGATTCCAAAAGATAGAATCAGATGGAACACTACTCAACTCATTTTTTGAGGCTACAATAACCCTCGATCCTAAACCACACAAAGACCCTACAAGGAAAGAGAACTTCAGACCAATCTCACTTATGAACATTGATGCAATAATACTCAACAAAATCCTTGCAAACCGAATCCAAGAACACATCCAAACGATCATTCTTCATGACCAAGTAGGCTTCATCCCTGTGATGCAGGGATGGTTTAATATAAGGAAATCCATCAACGTAATCCACCATATAAACAAACTCAAAGAACAAAATCACATGGTCATCTCACTAGATGCTGAGAAAGCATTTGACAAAATTCAACACCCCTTCATGTTAAAAGTCCTGGAAAGAACAGGAATCCAAGGTCCATACTTAAACATAATAAAAGCAATATACAGCAAACCAACAGTCAACATCAAACTTAATGGTGGGAAACTTGAAGCAATCCCTCTAAAATCAGGGACTCGACAAGGCTGCCCACTCTCCCCCTACCTATTTAACATAGTACTGGAAGTCCTGGCTGGAGCAATTAGACAGCAAAAGGAGATCAAGGGGATACAAATCGGAAAGGAAGAGATAAAAACATCACTCTTTGCCGATGATATGATAGTGTACTTAAGTGACCCCAAAAACTCCACCAGAGAACTCCTACAGCTGATAAACATGTTCAGCAAAGTGGCTGGATACAAAATCAACTCAAACAAATCAGTAGCCTTCCTATAATCAAAGGACAAACATGTGGAGAAAGAAATTAGGGAAAAGGTACCCTTCACAATTGTCACAAAAACTATGAAATACCTTGGTGTGACTCTAACTAAGCAAGTGAAGGACCTGTATGACAAGAACTTCAAACCTCTAAAGAAGGAAATCGAGGAAGATCTCAGAAAATGGAGAGATCTCCCATGCTCATGGATTGGAAGATCAACATTTTAAAAATGGTCATCCTACCAAAAGCAATCTACAGATTCAATGCAATTCCCATCAAAATTCCAACCCAGCTCTTCATTGAGTTGGAAAGATCAATGTGCCATTTCATCTGGAATAACAAAAAACCTAGAATAGCAAAATCCATCCTCAACAACAAGAAACATCTCCGGGAATCACTATCCCTGACCTCAAGCTATACTACAAGGCAATTGTGCTGAAAACTGTATGGTACTGGTACAAAAATAGGCATGTGGATCAATGGAATAGAATAGAAGATCCAGAAATGAGCCCTCACATATATGGTCACCTGATTTTTGACAAAGGAGCAGTAAACATTCAATGGAAAAAGGACAGCCTATTCAACAAATGGTGCTGGGCCAACTGGCACTCAGCATGCAGAAGAATGAAAATAGACCCTTTCTTATCTCCTTGTACAAAGCTCAAGTGTAAGTGGATCAAAGATCTCCACATTAAATCAGATACACTGAAACTATTAGATTAGAAAGTAGGGAAAACGTTAGAACATATAGGCACAGGAGAAAATTTTCTTAACAAAACACCAATGGCTTAAGCTCTAAGGTCAAAGATTAACAAATGGGACTTAATGAGATTGCGAAGTTTCTCTAAGGCTAAGTACATAGTCAAGAAAACAAAACGGCAACCCACAGAATGGTAAAAGATTTTTACCAACTCCACATCAGATAGAGGGCTAATATCTAAGGTATACAAAGAACTCAAAAAGCTAGACACCAGAGAATCATATAGCCCTATTAAATATGGGGTACAGAGCTAAACAAAACGTTCTCAGTTGAGGAATATCGAATGGCTGAGAAATATTTGAGGAAGTGCTGGACATTCTTAGCCATCAGGCAAATGCAAATCAAAACAACCCTGAGATTCCACCTCACACCAGTCAGATTGGCCAAGATCCAAAACTCAGATGATAACAGATGCTGGCGAGGTTGTGGAGAAAGAGGAACACTTCTCCACTGTTGGTGGGGTTGCAAACTTATACAAGCACACTGGAAATCAGTCTGGCGATACCTCAGAAAATTGGATACAGTACTACCTGAAGACCCAGCTATTCCACTTCTGGGCATATACCCCAGAGACACCTTAGTACACAATAAAGATATATGTACCACAATGTTCATGGCAGCTCTATTTATAATAGCCAGAAGCTGGAAAGAACCCAGATGTCCTTCAGAAGATGAATGGATACAAAAATTGTGGTACATTTACACAATGGAATACTACTCAGCTACCAGAAATAATGACTTGACCAAATTCTTAAGAAAATGGATGCATCTAGAGAATATCATCCTGAGTGAGATAACCCAGTCACAAAAGAACAGACATAATATGCAGTCACTGATAGTGGGATGATAACCCCAGAGGCTTGCACTCCCCCCAGAAACAACTCACAGTCTATATGAAGTCCAAGAAATAAAGAAAACAAAACAAAACAAAACAAAAAAATCTCTATACAACAAGAAAACTTTGACTATTTCCATGTTACATTTTGTTTTACATGTACTTTATGCTCATTGTAACTATTAAGTTTTCAATGCATACTATCAAACCTTTAAAAATATCAAGTACTGACTAAAAAATATATTCATTTAGTTTTATGTAAAAATTATTTTAAAATCTGAAAAAAAGTACTGACAAAAATGTATTGTATAATTTTAAGCAAAAAATGCTTAAAATCTGTACATTTATCTTTGTTTTTAAAATAAAATTGTTATAAAAAACAAAAACAATAAAAAACTAAAATGTAGATAATAGAAGTCAAAAAAAAAAAAAAAAAAAAAAACACCAAACATCAAAATGCATAGTAGAAAAGTTTTTACATAAAAAAAGTCAGAGGTAATGTATCTGCTAATTGCCTTGATCTCACACCTTCTATACTTGTATTAAAGTATCCCATTGTGCAACAAAACTTTTTGAAAAAATAATTAGATAGCTTATGTATTTGCATTTCAAATGTTAATCCCTTTCAGAATACTCTTCTTCAACACCCCCCCTTCTATGATGATATCCCTCCTCTTTTCCTCCTATTCTCATCTCAACACCCTGGCATTCCCCTACACTGGGGAAAGGAGCCTTCATGGGACCAAAGGCTTTTCTTTCTATTAATGCCAGACAATGATATCCCCTACTACATATGTTGTTGTAGCCATGGCTCCCCATGTGCGAACTCTTTGGAACAATGACTTTATAAAAATTTTAGGCAAATGGATGGATTTAAAAAATATCATCCTGAGTGAGCTAATCCAGGCACAAAAGAACACACATGATATGCACTCACTGATCGTGGCTATTAGCCCAAGAGCTCAGAGAACTCAAAATACAGTTCACAGACCATATGAAGTTCAAGAAGAAGGGGCCCAAAACTTGGATGCTTCAGTCCTTCTTAGTTGGAAGAACAAACTATTCATTGGAGGAAATACAGGGACAAATTGTGGAGCAAAGACTGAAGGACAGGCCATTCAAAATTCTGCCACACCTGGGGATCCATCCCATATGCATCTACCAAACCCAATCACTATTGCTGATGCTAAGAAGTACAAGCTTATAGGAGGCTGATATATCTGTCTCTTCAGAGGCTCTACCAGACCCTTACTGATGCAGATGAAGTTGCTTGCAGCTAACTATCAGACTAAGCATGGAGACTCCAATGGAGGAGTTAGGTAAAAGACTGAAGGAACTGAAGAGGTTTGTAACCTCATAGGAAGAACGACATTATCAACCAACTAAACTCCCCCACCCAGAGCTCCCAGAGATGAAACCACCAACCAAAGAGTACACCGCCGTTTTGTACACTTACAATCTCTCATGTTTTATTGCTGAAGACATCATATATCTGAATCATATGTACATAAGAACAGAGAAATCTGATCTTAAAGTTTTATTTCTCTTGGCTAGCTTTCATTGATCTAGAAGATGCTGGTCACAATCTTACTCTTTTGTGCACTTATCAGCAACAACAATGACTACCTTGACAACCTATGCCCACAGGTGCAAGGGTGGTTCAGTGTTATAGGAGTAACTGAGTGCTTTCTGATTATATGTAACTAGAGAGAACTTGTGCTTTGCAGCATCATTATGACCAAGACCCTGTGGCTAGATATGCTATAGGTACTAGGGGAGAGCCCAAAATTATTCTGCTAATTGAGCAAATTATTAAAATAATACCAATTGTTTAATGCTCTACCCATAGATTAACACATTATCATCTTACATAAAAGAAGTTTCAACTTGCACATATGTCACCATTTAGAGAATAAGAGATAATAAACCCTAAACAAGACATCTAGATACTCTCCTTCTCCACAAGACTCATAGTGTATTAAGGAAGAGTGTGTAGAAATACCATTAAGCCAGAGATGATGATGGACAAAGACAAGGAAAACATGGTTTTTTTTTTTTTTCAGACAAAGCTGTGCACCTGTGAACTCACAGTGAGTGTGACAGAATTCACAAGAAACAGTACATCAACTGTTTACAAATGCTTTTGTTTTCTTTGTTTATCATTCAGGACTCCTGGGTACTACTCTTCACTGGAGTTGGTAGCTTAAAGCCTTCTGGGATTCAGTGGTGATACCTTACATGTTTATGTATATTTTTTGTTCTTTGTCTGCTTCCCCAGAGAAGGCCACATCTTGCATATAATCCCACAGTTCAGTTTAAACTTAGTAAAAGGTCCATAGGTCCGAGCATGATAGCCTGTTCTGTCTCTGCTAGCAAAGACATAGGACGTTCCTGTTTCCACAAAGCCCTGGTAAGGTAGATAAGGATGCTCACAGTGTTGTCTTTGTAAGTGTTTATTACCTACACATAAATATTCAAACAAGTTTAGAGAATTTTGAGGTATTTATATATTCTAACATATCTTTGGAGTTTCACACAATGTTATCAAACAATTTGTAGTTGAATATTGTAATTATTACCCTCAGAGTTGAAATTCATGTAATTAGTGGCTTAATATAAAAAAATGAAATAGCATAAAATAAACATAGTTAATTCAAAGTAGATTACATGATATTTCTTAGAATACAGCAAATTTGACTGAAAGTCTTAACAGGATAAGCAATTGTCACTATTTTGTTTTTAGTAATCTGAGAAATTAATTATGTAATTTTTTATTTTAATTGAATGATTCCTAAACATGCTGTTAAAATCATCTGCCTGTTTATTTATATCTTCTACTTTGTCCTCAAGACAAAATACATCTATTTGGATATTGCTGAAAAAAAAGACAATATTTATTCTTCATAATGCCCCGAGAGAATTATAGGTATCGAGTGAAAATTCCCTTGGAATGACTTCCTTCAGCCAACTACTTGCCACAGTCTAGAGTCAATAAAGATGCTTAACTTCATCTTTCTCAGATCTCATTTCTCTCCTGTGCTCAGCTCAATCACCTGATACTTTCAAACTTCTATATATCAACCGAATCCTCTAATTCCCTACCTAAAATGTATGACTGTTTATTGTATCTATAATCACAGTTTATAAATTTGTATATTTATTTAAATGTTCCCTTTGCAAAACACTGGCCTTTTCATCACACTTTATCTTTGCCTTTAACAGCTAAGTTTCTCAAAATGAAACAAACCATAGCACTACCACAATTTCTTCATCCATTCCCTAATTCACTCCCACTGATGGCCAGTTTTTGTTTGGGAGGGCCCCTCACTTTCCCAGGATAAACAACTTCTCTGAACTGCACTTGAATGATGAACTGTTACTTGAGTTAGCTGCTCAAGCAGTTCATCACAGTTGTCAAATAGGGGATACCATGATCTCATTTTTTTTATAGTGCTCATAAAGCATTCAGATTTCCCATAGTTTAGGAAATATAATTGTTCCCATAAATTTCCACAATATTCTGTCTTTGTTATTTTCCTTTTAATAACATACTCTTTGATTATTCACCGATAATGTAGGATCAAAATGATTGCTTCTAGAATTCTATGTCTAGAAAGTCACACCTTTAGGACCAATTCTAAGAAACAAAGTCTTTTAGAAGGTTTCTCTTGCTCACATTAAGTCTGGCAAATTAAAAATTAAATGTGCTTGTTTTTCTCTGTTCTAAAAACTGAGTCTCCCACATTGAAAGATTTTTAATTTTTGTGTTTCTAGAAATCACTATCTATGCACAAAATCCCCTAAAACTTAAAAGTCTATAAATATAAAAATACATATGTAAGCATACAAAATTACATGATTATATTTTCTTGGTTTAAGAATCAACACATTGTATATTCTAAACGTCTCTTATAATTTTAATTGCTAAATTGATATATTTATTTTTTTTGAACAAGGGAATTTATATTCTAGTGTAGTTTTTCTAATCAGAAAATGTTTTAAATATTTTTTACAACAGCACAGTTATAACAACAGTTTTGTTGTTACTTATTAGGATATAAACACTGTGAAGGCAACAACTACGAATGCAGGACAACAGAGAATTCCTAAGCAACTTCACATCGAAATTACCAACTTTCTTGTTGACTGGCATTCCTGGCTTAGAGTCTGCTCATGGCTGGATCTCCATCCCTTTCTGTTGTCTTTACGCTACCGCCATCACTGGCAACAGCATGATCCTCTTTATAATTGTGACCCAGCATAGTCTGCATGAACCTATGTACTACTTCCTCTCCATGCTCTCTGCCGCTGACCTGGGTTTGACTTTTTCTACAATGTCAACCACCTTAAGAATCCTGTGGTTTCAGGCAAAAGATATCAGTCTAGATTTATGCATTGTTCAGATGTTTTTTCTCCACGGATTCACATGTACAGAATCTGGGATACTAGTGGCTATGGCTTTTGACCGTTACGTCGCAATCTGCAACCCTCTTAGATATACCATGATTCTTACTAATTCAAGAATTGTTCAGATCGGTTTCCTAGTGATGATGCGTACTCTATTATTAATAATTCCACTACTTTTACTCCTTAAGCCTGTCTCTTTCTGTAAAAAGAGTACCCTCTCCCACTCCTACTGTTATCACCCAGATGTGATTAAGTTAGCATGTTCAGACACTCGGGCCAATAGCATCTGTGGACTAGTTGACCTCATTCTGACCACAGGGGTAGATATTCCATGCATTATCTCATCTTATATACTGATCATTCGCTCTGTCCTCACTATTGCGTCCTCGGAAGAACGGCACAAGGCCTTCAGCACCTGCGTGTCCCACATTGGAGCAGTTGCTGTTTTCTACATCCCAATGTTTAGCCTGTCTCTGGTGCATCGCTATGCGCGGTCAGCGCCCAAAGTAGTCCATTCAATGATGGCCAATGTTTACCTTCTTTTACCCCCTGTGCTCAACCCTATCATCTATAGTGTGAAAACAAAACCAATCAGAAAGGCTGTTCTTAGTTTGCTCTTTGAAAAAAAAGCACAGAAACCTCTTAACATTTGAATATCCCGGTGTGATTTTCATGCTCCAAAAGTGAATGGGGTTGGAGATGCCCCATTTGATGAAGGAATTTTCAATTCTTAATTTATTTAGAAAGGTTTAATAAATATTTTGATGTTTTCTGTTTACAGTATTCCATGCTATGCTTTTCATGAGTTTTACAGTCTAATCAGGGAAATTTGAAGAGTAATGATGAAGAAATAAAACTGTTGCTCAAAATAGTTGACATTTCCTAGTTGTTTTGTTGGCTCACAAATAATATTCCATCTATCTTTTAAAACAGCACAATAAAATGTATAAATATTTGCAATACAATCAAAATATATACTGTTCATATAAATGAAGGTCTGGAGACATTCAGGAAACATATCAAACTTGGATCTGAGTTGGTATTTTGATTGATGATTCCCATATTCTAGACAACATGATCTGTAATGCACATTATACTAAATGTTTCCAGGGGAGACACTGCAAAGCAAGAAGTAAAGAGTACATCACTCCAAACACATCCCTCAGTTGTAAATGTTTCATAGCTTTTTCAAAATTATTTAGCTTATTATATACAGAGAAAATTCATGGTATATGTACGTGATAAGAATAAATAGTGTAGAAAAGAAATAGTCAAAATAAAGTTTTGAAAATTAGGAATAATTATTTCTTTATTTGTTAAATGAAGTGGATCTTTGGGGCTAAAAGAAACCATTAAGTAAAATGCAAGAAATCTTAGAACAGAGGTTGTTGCTTTGTTTCTTAATTGTTTATTAAAAATTTATATTAAAATAATTTATATAATAAACAATAGTTCACTAAGAATTTAATACAATACATGTTATTGTCATCACAGGAAAATCAAAGTGAACATACTGATGTTACTTTATAAAATTTCACGTTACATAAATGTATGAATGGCTTATATGGATTCTTTAACCATCCTATAAGCTAAAGTAAAGATTGATTGATGATTTTTCAGCTGATAAGCAATTAATACAGAACCAGGCACAAATATTTGCTTTCTAAAAAGGAAAACTATTTGGATTCTGGAGACAGCCAAAAGCTTACACTTCCAGTTGCATAAGGATATTTTTAGATGTAAACAGTGTGGTGATGCATACACAAATACACACACACACACACACACACACACACTCACAAACACACACATGCACACACACACACTGACACATGGTGGATTTCATAGATATCTTACAAACACCAGGACACCAGTGTGATGGAACCAGTCCACATTAGCTTGCAAACCCATTTTGTATACTTTTCCCAACAATAAACTCATACAAATGACAAATTTTCTCCTCAACATATTCTGTTCATCAGCACATATATGACTGTAGGTGTACTTTAGCATGTTTGCACTTGCATGATGTAATAGAAAATAAAATATCAATAAACATACATCATTATGTTTCACAAACTTTTGAATATGTACATGAAACATAAACATGGGCAAAAATGAAAACAGTGCACTTAATATTATTACAGTTGGTAGCTCAAAATTAGTACCGTATTGAGTTTTCCTTGAAATCTGAAATGTAAAGATTTCCATTGACACATTAAAAAAGATATTTTAATATTTTAGAAGCAATTTTCTGGAAAAACTAAGGAATGTGTGTCCAATATTCACGTGGGATTGTACATTTTAAAATTATTGGTCATATCTGAAATAGGCTTTGAAATAAAGAAAACACAGAAATTTGTCTGAACTCAGTGGAGTCCAGTTGCTTTTCTAAGTGGTCTTGCACAGTTCTAAAGTCAGAAAATTGAAATCTTTGCTCTTACAAAACCCACAGAAGTAAGACAAGTTAAAGATTTTAAAGGAGAAGCTAATAAATGTAAAATGGCAGAAACTAGCTGTTATATGAGTCCACATATATAAACAAAAAAATAAATCAAGTTTCTGAAATAATTATATTCTCAAAATGGATAAAAATACCCACATAAAATATGAAATGTTGAAACTCGGAGAGGAAAATACAGAGAAAATACATCAAGATAGAGGCATAAAGTGCTCCAAAGTAGATTCTACTGGTTCAGGAAGTATTCTTAAGTATTAACCACAATCATGATCATATGAAGGTAAGATGTTCCTGTACCCAAGTTAAATGAGTGCCAAACAGTAAAATTATTACAAAGTACACATCACAGAGAAATTGACAAGCAGAATATATGAAGTGCAAATATCAAATGTCCTCTTCCATATCACAAATGAGCTAATGGTAAACAGACAGCTCTGAAAACAAACAGAAATGTCAAATAAATATCTATAAGTATCTGCTAATGCTTTGTATCCTTAGCCATCAGAGAAAGACAAGTGAAAATGGCCTTCAGACTCCATCTTCTGTCAGTCAGATGAAGACTAAGTAAATGAACAACAAATGCTAGTTAAAATGTGGGGAAAGAAGAATCTTTATGGGGCAAATGTAACATCGTAAGGCTACTGTAGAAATTGGTGAGGATATTCTTCAAAGAACTACAAATGCCAGTCCTAAATAATTCAGCTATATTGTCTTGATTATATTGTCTGAAAACTCTTACAATCATACTACTGACATGGCCATTTTTATTACACTACTATTCCCAATAGCTAAAAATTTGGATCAGCTTAGATGAGATTACAAAGTTTCTGTAAGGCTAAGGACATTGTCAAGAAAACAAAATGGCAGCCAACAGAATGGGAAAAGATCTTTACCAACTCCACATCAGATAGAGGCCTAATATCCAGAGTATACAAAGAACTCAAAAAGCTAGATACCAGAGAATCAAACAACCCTATTAAAAAATGGGGTAGAGAGCTAAACAAAAACGTTCTCAATTGAGGAATATCAAATGGCTGAGAAACATCTGAGGAAGTGCTCGACATCCTTAGCCATCAGGGAAATGCAAATCAAAACAACCCTGAGATTCCACCTCACACGAGTCAGATTGGCCAAGATCCAAAACTCAGATGACAGCAGATGCTGGCTAGGTTGCAGAGAAAGAGGAACACTTCTCCACTGTTGGTAGGGTTGTAAACTGATACAACCACTCTGGAAATCAGTCTGGCCAGAAGCTGGAAAGAACCCAGATGTCCTTCAGTAGATGAATGGATACAAAAATTGTGGTACATTTACACAATGGAGTACTACTAAGCCACCAGAAACAATGACTTAACCAAATTCTTAAGAAAATGGCTGCATCTAGAGAATAGCATCCTGAGTGAGATAACCCAGTCACAAAAGAACAGACGTAATAAGCAGTCACTTATAGTGGGCTGCTAACCCCAGAGGCACGCACTGCCCCAGAAACAACTCACAGACTGTGTGAAGTCCAAGAAAAAAAAAGAAAAGAAAAGAAAACAACAACAAAAAAAAGTCATGCTCAATCCTTACACACCAAGAACACATTGACAAATTCAGGGTTACACCCTGTATTACATGTACTTTGTGCTCATTGTAAAAAAAAAAAAAAAAAGCAAAAAGAAAAAAAAAAAGCCAAAAAAAGATGTCAATCAACAAATTAATTCATAAAAAAGTACTGTATATACTCACAATAAAGGTGTATTCAGCTACAAAGAGAAGTGCAATTCTGACATTTGCAGGAAAATCAACAGAGCTGAAGATCATTCTTGTAAGTTATTCAGATTCAGAAAGAGAAATAGCACGTTTAATCTCACAGGCAAAAACTATGCATATGTAGTGTATCTAGGGTGATGAGAAGTGTGTGTTTTGGAACTGAGAGGAGTAGAATAGGGAGCCTGAATTTGAGATGAGTTATATGAGAGAAGAATAAATTTTAAAAATATTAGAAAATCAACTGAGGTTTAGGGTTTCTCTAGGGAAAAAAGAGCTAATATAAACTTTGTTTCTATACTTATGTGTTAAAGGCACAATGAGGATAATATAAAAGACTATTTACATTATTACAAATTAATATTAATTCAATCTCCCAGAATCAAAGCATCTCAAATTAGTGCAGATTTAACTCATCTAAGCGTTAAACCAAAGGTAGCAAGAAGTAAAACAGAAATATAAGGGAATGTGGAGACAAAGACAAATTAAAAATGGAAATCTAGAATTGCACGCTGGAAAGACTTAAGTTTCTATAAAGACAAACTAGGAAACAGAACAGAGACCATTAGGACATTCAAATAGTAGGCGGAAAGAGACAAAGAGGGAAACACACACACAGACATATAGAGAGAGAGAGAGAGAGAGAGAGAGAGAGAGAGAGAGAGAGAGAGAGAGAGAGACAGAGACACAGAGAGAGAGGCAGAGAGATACAGAGAGACAGAGACAGAGAGAGACAGAGACAGAGAGACAAAGAGAGACAGAGAAAGACAGAAAGAGAGACAGAGACACACAGAGAGACAGAGACAGAGACAGAGAGAGAAAGAGAGAGAGACAGACAGAGAGAGACAGAGACACACAGAGAGGCAGAAAGACAGAGAGACAAAAAACAGAGACAGAGAGACAAAGAGACACACACAGAGAAAAACATTATGACTTATCAACATTGGGAAGAAATAATAGAACTATTAGTTGTTTGGAAAGTGGGTAATGGTAGCTTATTAAAATGTCTCAATGAAGAAGTTCCTTATGCATAAACTTCAGGCAAGTGTTTTAATTGCAAAATATAATTGAATATATTATACATTAATATATACTTTCAAAAGCAAAACCATTATGAGGTAAATTACGGTTTAGGCAGTAGTGTTAATTTTTTAGCAATGAGGAACACATCACAATGTCCCCTCTAATATTTTTTCAGCTATTCTTAGATAAAGTTGTTATTGTAAAACAGTTTTCAAAGACTACATCTCAGGTGACAGCAAAATAATAAAAATAAAATAAAAATTATCTAAAGGATGCTATTTATAAAAGGTGATGGGATAATTTGGTTAACTGTAATAATCACACACACACACACACACACACACACACATACACACACGGAGTGTTATTACTGTCTGTCATATTCTTCAGTTTAGAATATGCCTGCGACTAAAATTTCCAACATTAAAATTAGCACAAAAGTGACTCTGTGTCTAAAACATTCTCCCTTTCTCTCCCAATTCTTCTCCCTCCCCACCTCTCCTCCATGCTGTGTGTGTGTGTGTGTGTGTGTGTGTGTGTGCCTGTGCACACACACATGTGCTCACACATGCATATGTGTGTGCCCTCACATTTGTGTATTTGTATGTGATATATCTATCTCTATCTATCATCTATCTATCTATCTATCTATCTATCTATCTATCTATCTATCTATCTATCTATCTATCTATCATCTATCTACATATATATATATATTGGTGCTAATATCTACCCTGATTTCATGAGTTCAATTGTAAAACAGAAAATAAAAGTTTCTGAGAGGAAAATTAATAAGGCCAGAATTTTCAGTAAAAAAAATTTTTTTGTAGGTAAGAAAAATAAATGTTCTGCTTTGCAGGGGAGCAGATTGCTTTAGTAAAGCCCATAGGCCCAGAGGAAGTGCAGTTCCACTTTTGAGGGCTGAATTGGGGAAATGGGATGATTCTAACACAGAGGATGAGGAAAAACATGAGCCTGAAAAACCTAAAGAAATTTTCATCATGGGAGAGAGAGGTAGCTTGCAACTCACTACAATCCTCTTTGTAAGTAGTTGTCACATGGTAGATTAGAAAGAAATTAAAAATATGAACTTTTAATAAAATATAATCCGGATAAAGAAACAAATATTGTGGCTGTATAGTTGCAGTCCCATTATAGAATGCTAAGGTATCACTACAAACAGATTTCACATTAGTCTACAGTTAGACTGAGTCAGAGGCACGGTTTGTCAGAAGAAATGAGGAGGAGTCTGAGCTGCTGTCACACTTCTGAAGATCTTGTGTATTAATATTTGTATTTGTTGTTCTGTTAGAAGGTATAAACAGTATTATATAAAAGTAAACAGTAAATCAAGAGATCATAGGTGCTGTGGAATGTAACTCACAATAGGCTTCTTACTTAGAACATGTAACATCCCAGGTTTGACCTTAATAGTCTGTGACTCAGTCTCTCTCTCTCTCTCTCTCTTCCTCCCTCTCCCCCTCCCACACTCACACACATTTATTTATGAATAATTTTATATGCAGTGTAGGATACACAAATGAAAGAAACATTTCTACATTCACCGACTTTATGATGATTGTAAGGAATTTTTTTTCATTTCACATGTATGACTGTTTGGAAGCATTTGTGTGAATGTACGTCTTATGTGCCAGGTGCCTGTGGTGTCTGTGGAGGCTGGAAGAGAACATCATGTTCACATGGGAGTAGAGTTACAGTTGTGACCCACCATGTGTGTGCTGGGAACCTAACAGGTCTTTTATAAGGTCAGTTATTGCTTATAAATTGCTCATCTCTCCAGCATCTGCTTCATAAATATTGTTTGTAAATTAAGACCGATCTCATTGAATTTGGCCTAAGTAAGTGAAATAAGAGTGGCGTTAGCTTTTTAGGCACTCATATATTAGAAGTTTTCAAATAAATTATCAGATTTGGCTTTCCAGTTTTTCATTAATTTATTTATTCACTTTACATTCAAATATCAGACTCCCAGTCTCCACTCACACAGCTCCTCCCCTAATTACCCTTCCCCTTCTCCTTTGAGAAGGAGAAGGCCCCCAGGTTATGACCTCACCCTGGCACATCAAGTCAATTCAGGACTAGGAACATTTTTTCCCACTGAGGCCCAACAATGCAACCCAGTTATAGGAACAGGATCCACAGGCAGGCAACAGCTTATGATATTATAGGGCTCATTCCATTTGTTGGGGATATGCATGAAGACTAATCTGCTACTTATGCGTAGGAGATAGGATCTAGGCCCAGTCTAGGTATATACTCTTTGATGGTGGTTCTGTCTCTGGGGGTCTCCATAGTCCAGATTAGTTAACTATTGGTCTTCTTGCAAAGTCCCTGTCATCTTTTGTTCCCTCTTTCTTTCTCCCACCTATACCACAAGACTCTCTGAACTCCATCTAATGTTTGCACATGGGTCTCTAAATCTGGTTCCACTTTCTGGTAGGTAGACAATCTCAGAGGATAGTTAGGTAGGCTCCTGTCTGAAAGCATAGCATAATATCATTAAATAATGTTAAGGATTGGTACTTGCCCATAGGATGGATGGGTCTCAGTTTGGGCCAGGTATTAGTTGGCCATTTCCTTTGTCTCTGCTTTATCTTTGTCCCTGAATATCTTGTAAGTACACATTTTGTACTTTTCTTTCCATCTGGGAGTCCTGCCTGGATATGGTCAGTGGCCACTTCAGGCTCCATGTCCTATTCTGCTAGGAATCTTAGCTATAGTCACTCTTAGATTCCATGCTCCCTCCCCTGTCTCAGGTCTTTGGCAAGTTCTAAAGATGATGCCTATCCCCTAACATGGACAGCCAGTAGATTTAAATCCTGACTCCCCTCCTCTCCCCACACCTGATGCCCTTCCCTGTTCTCTTCACCATTCCTTCTCCTTCCCAGTCCCTCCCTCTGAAATCTACTTTTATTTCTCTTTTAGAGAAATATTAAACTCCTCTCTTGGGCCCTCCTTGTTATTTGTCGTTTTGGGGTCTGTGGATTGTTTTATTGTTATCCTGTAACCTATGGTTAATTTCTTCTTAAGGTGAATACATAAGATGCATTTATTTTGGGGTCTGGGTTACCTCATTTAGGATGATAGAGTTTAGTTCCATCTATCTGCCTGCAAAATTCATGATGGTCTTGGTTTTAATAGCTGAGTAGTATTCCATTGTATAAATGAACCACATTTTTCATTTTCCATTCTTTCCTTAAGGAACATCTGGGTTGTTTCATTTTCTGGCTATTACAAATGAAGCCACTCTGAACATAGTTGAGAAAGTGTCCTTGTGGGATGGTGGAACATCTTTTTCCCAGAACCTCTATAGCTGCTTCTTGATGTAGATATATTCCTAATTTTCTGAGAAACCATGGAATTGATTTCCAGAGTGCTTGTACAAGCTTTACTTTCACTAGCAATGGAGAAGTGTTACACTTGCTCCATGTCCTAGTCAGCATGTGTTGTCCCTCGTCTTTGAAAATTTCTTTAAGTGTTTCTTGGCTGTTAGAATTTTCTCTGTGGAGAATTTTCTTTTTAGCTCTGTACCCATTTTTAATTGGGGTATTTGGGTTGTTCATTTCTAAATTCTTGAGTTCTATATATATTTTGAATATTAGCCTCTTGTTAGATGTACTGTTGGTGAGATCTTTCCCCAATCGGTAGACTGTCATTTTGTCCTGTTGACAGTGTCCTTTGTATACATAAGTTTTTCAAGTTGATCTTAATGCCTGAGCTATAGGTTTTCTGTTTAGAATGTTGTCTCCTGTTCCAATAAATTCAAGGCTATCCCCCACTTTTTTCTATATTAGATTTAGTATATCTGGTTTTATGTTGAGGTCTTTGATTCACTTGGACTTCAATTTTTTGCAGGATGGTAAATATGGATCTATTTACATTCTTCTAAATACAGACATCCAGTTAGATCCACACCATTTGTTGAAGATTCCCTCCTTGTTCCATTGCATGATTTTTGCTTTATTTATTTATTTATTTATTTATTTATTTATTTATTTATTTATTTATTTTGCAAGACTCAAATATCCATAGATGTGTAAGTTTGTTTATGGGTTTTCTATTTGACTCCATTGACCAACCTGTCTGTTTCTAAACCAATACCATGTGGTTTTTAATCACTATTACTCTGTAGTACAGTTTCAGGTCAAGGATGGTGATTCCTCCTGAAGTTCTTTTCCTGTAGAGGATTGTTTTAGCTATCCTGTTTGTGTTTGTTGGTTTGGTTTGTTAATTTTGTCTTTTCTTTATGAAGATGAAAATAGTTATTTCATTGTCTCTAAAGAATTATGTTGGAATTTTTATGGGAATTTCACTGAATTTGTAGATTGCTTTTGGTTAAATGACCATAATCACTATGTTAATTCTATAGATTGGTTTTTGAATAGCTTTTCAAGGCTGGGATCCAAACCAGAAGCTTGCCCTTGATTTTCACTTGTGATACCTACAGAATTGAATGAGTCTCCTCTGCTCTCTGTCTCTAACATAGTAAGAATTTTCTTGACCTTTCAGAAATAAAATTTACTCAACTTCAAACCAACAGATAATTTAAATCAAGAAAGTCATTGGAATATAAAGCCCGTTTAACTGCACTTAACATTTCTTTTCTAAAATTGGATTTTACAGATTTACTATATTTAAAATAAAAACCTTTTTTTTTTTTTTTTGATTTCTTGTTTTGGAACACTCAAAGCATTATAATTTTTTTAAAAAAATATTTTATTCTTTGATAAGCAACCACATATTTCATGCTTTCATTTTTAAGACAGATCATACTCTCCTTTCATATATATATTTACTTCAAACGGGAGAGGGTGGTTGGAAGACAAAGCACCTTACCTTCATGGAAAGAAGTGGAGGTGGGGGATGAGAGTGGGGGGGTTAACATTTGAAATGTAAATACAGAGAATATCTAATTTAAAAGTGATTCAATAATAATAATAATAATAATAATAATAATAATAATAATAATAATAATAAATTATAATTTCCCCCCTCTTTCTTTTCTTTCCTCAGTCCTAGATACCATCTCTGCAATCCTCTCATACCCTTTCCCTGTCTTTCTGTTTGACTTTTGCAACATACTATGTTCACTCATGCCAGCCTTGAATTTGTATGCAGGCAGTTTCCTGCTTCTGCCTCTTGAGTGGAAAGTACTGGGCCTAGAGGTATACAGCCTCACACTAGGTTTGTGTGCTAGGAAGGATCAAACCCATGTTCTTACATGTCACACACTACAATATCAAGTAAGATATAGCCAAAGATGCCTATACCTATGTTTTGACAGAATATTCCTGCTACCATTTTTGAAAATTTCCTTTGCATATATTGATTAAAATGGTGAAATATCAATGACTATTCTTTTACAGAGAAACATAGAAAAATGATAATTGGGAATCATCATTCCAATTTTGGAATGACTTAGAATATTCATTATTGGTACTTTAATAATTGATAAAATTATCTAAATCTTCAAATCATGGTTATTCAGTGAGGTATAAAAATATTTCAACCACTTTGTTTTGGACACCATATTAAATAGTAAGTTGCTAAAAGTAATAAAAGTAAAGTATAACAGTATAGAATGTTCTTTTTAGATATTTATCAAATATCTGTTTATTTGAGAGAGCTAAAATAAAAGTTTCAACACATAAAATAATTTGTAAAGTATTTCAGTTATATAAATGATAGCACTATAATAATCTTTCATAGTTTTATATACTCTGCTTTTTATAGTGTAGGCATGTTAGGCAAATATTACAACATAAGAGTAGTCAAATTCACGGGATTTTGTTCTGATGTCAAGTTTAGTATGCATGTTTAGTGTTATGTAATAAAACAGTATTAAGCAATCACTTTTTCTATTTTTATATTCATACATTTGTCCTAGGTTAGATTACTAATGTTTAAAAATCCATTTAATACATTATACTCTTACAACTGGTAAATCAAAAACAACTAACTAGAAAAACTAGGTGTAAAGGAAAATGTGACAGAGATAAACAAAGGGAAGGATGCTATCAGAACCTCAGAGCAGGGTGTATAAGAACAAGAGAGAATTGAAGGGAACATTGATAACTAACGGATGACAGGAGCAGACACAGTTGGAAGGACTGTCATCGTGATGACAAAGTAAGGAGTGCTGAGATCTCTGAGGTCACTGAGTTTCAATTATTCCCCAGAAACACATGAAATGCCTGATATTGCCAACTTGGTATGGATAGGGATCTCAATATTAAATATTAAATCAAGAAAATTGCAAGGCTGATTCTCTGAACTGCTGAACATGTACAAAGGTGATGCTGAAGAGTTAACATGCAATGTGACCCTTATTGATTCATTCTGCTTGATTTTCTGACATCACAGATTAGATTTTTTTTTGAGCTTGAACATGGTTAGCAGTTTTGTTTCTGACACATTTTTTCTAGAATCACGTTTCTTATCTGTTGGCTCTTCACACAGTATATGATAGGATTCATTACCGGAGGCACAAGCAAAAAAATGTCAGACATGAGAATTTTAGATAAAGGGGAACTACAGCTTGAAAGGCGATGGATCACAGCAAGGGAGATGACAGGGACATAGAAAATGAGCACAGCACAGATGTGGGAGACACAAGTACTCAGGACCTTCAGCCTTTCCCTTTGGGATGCAATGCCCAGCACTGCTCTCAGGATGAGTACATATGACATGAAAATGAATGTTATGTCAAGGATGCCTGTAAGAGCCACAAATAAACCATAGATGACATTGAAGGTGTTGTCTGAGCAGGCCAATTTCATGACATCCTGGTGGAGGCAATAAGAATGTGACAAGAGATTCTTCTGGCAATATCTTAGATGTTTTAGAGTTACAGGGAAAGGCAGGATCAGCAGCAGATTCTTGAAAGAAAAGGCAAGCCCGATTTGAAGGACCTTGGTGCTAGTAAGGATGGAAGAGTATCTCAGAGGGTTACAGATGGCAATAAAGCGATCAAAGGACATAATGAGAAGCACAGATGACTCCATAGCTGAGAACTCATGAATGAAAAACTCCTGGGCAAAACACACATCTGGAGAAATATCTGGAGAATTGAACAGGAAAACCTTAAGCATGGTAGGAAGAGAGGAAATGGACAGTCCGAGGTCAGAGAGAGCCAACATGGAGAGGAAATAATACATGGGTTCATGCAGAGAAGGCTCTGATTTGATGAAAAAGAGAATAGTGCAGTTGCCCAGGATGGCCACAGTATACAAGAGACATATAGGGATGAAGATCCAAATGTGGGTTGATTCCATCCCTGGGAACCCAACCAAATAGAAAGTAGAAACTTCAGTAACTGAGATGTTGAGAACAGACATGTCACCGTGTGTGGTTCAAGATGAATGGCTCCCAAGAGGTGTGTTGTGGTGCTGATAGTAGAGTAGCTTAAATGCTTGAGCTATTTGTGTTGAAATCTTTAAGGGTCTGTTAAACCAAGAGAGATAGAAATTGTTCTTAGAAATGTGCCTAACATGGAGGAAAAGAGATCAGATGTAACCTTAGTAGTTTATGTCAATATACAAATATGTAGTACATATCAATATCTTTATCAAAGCATAGTATGACCTATTAATATCTAAATCTTAGTGATTACTGGTCACATGAAGGATACTTTTTTTGTTTGAAGCACATTGATTCTCTCTCTTTTTTTGTTTATTTGGTTTTTTTGTTTTTTTATTTTTGTTTTTGTTTTTGTCTTCTTTTCCTGATGTTGGTATTGTTTGACAGTACTTTGGATTAGCATATTCTCAATAAAATAGATATTCTGCATTTTAATGTTAAACATGTTTTACTGAAATGTTTTTATTTATGTTAAATATGTTTAATTGAACTATTTATATTACTACTGTTGACACTGTAAATCATTATCATATGAAATACTCTCTTTAAAAATGTTTAACAGTAAGCAGAATTGTCTTAGATATATCAGTATTACACAATTAGATAGCTTTGTATGTATATGTATATGTTTATATATATGTATATACAAGCCCAGTCCTTTAAAATACTATTTATTTGTGAAGATTAATTATAGAAAATAGTTTTATAGGAACATTACAGTGAATTTTTAAATGCAACTTCTAATTTATGTTGAATATTTGTTTCATTTTAAAATTCATTTTGAAATGTTTGGCATTATAATGTAGTTAGCAACATATTAACATATCCTTCTGCCCTTTCTTCTCTCTTCATCTTTTTGAATCCCTGATTTATTTCAAAGAATTAGCTTCTGTGTCCAGCAATTGTTTTATATAAATAATTTATTACATAAATAAAATAATTTATATAGTTTATCATATTTAATTTTTAATTTTCTGTTTAGTATTTAGTGTATCAAAATTATCAATTACTTTTACAATACTCTTTGTTTCTTCTCTTTTTGAATTATTTAAATGACCATGAATTCCTGCTTACATTTACTAATCACTTAATTATTTTCCATTCAGTTAATCATAAGCTTTTATGCTTCTTATAACTTATTTTTATTTAAATTTATAAATAATATTTGAATTAGTTTATGAGACAGTGTGCTATTTTGATGTAGCTGTACAATGACAAATTTTTATTTTTTCAAATAAATAAAATAGAGGCAATATTCAGTTGTAATTAATATTTATTTCCCTTACCAGATCTGTTAGGTATCTTAGTTGTTAATAAAGAATTGTTTTGGCTGGTGTATGCAACTCCCAAGATGAATGTCTGACGCTGACCGGAAAAAAAGAGAAGTGTCTTATGGAAAGTTAAAGAAGACTTTGCAGGAAGATCAGGAAACAGATGTCACCTGCTTATTTGGTATGTTTGTCTAAACAGAGTCATTAGGAACTTTGTTTTGTTATTGTTTGTTGTTTAGATTTATTTTCTCCAGGAGAGAGCCCTCCTAGGCTTTTTTATTTGTTGTGTTGGTGTAGATGAAAGATTAAGTGGGATGTGCCTTTAATGCTTTGAGTCCTCTCCTGCAGAGCTCTTACTGATCAGGACTGGCTTATTGTCTTCAGACACCTTGGATCACTTTGCCAGACTTTCCTGTAGATAACGTTATTTTGCTTCTTTTAAATTTCCTTTCAGTTGTTCTGCAAAAAACTCTTCACTCAAGCCTAATAACAAGCTTAGTTAGATATTGATATTCTTTTGAGGCATGTTGTGGCTGACCTACAAGATCTTTTCATTTTTAACCTTGAATCCTTTTTATACTGTTAAGGGTTTGGATTTAAATAATTCTACACCAAACCAAACTAGTAACTTTAGTTTATTTCAGCTCTTTTAGTACAATAAAACTACATTTTAATCAATATAGAAAATAGAGTAAGAACATATTCATTCATTATTGACCTCTGCTTATTATAAATGACAAACAACCTTGTGTTTAGCACAGTGAAAAAATATGGATCTCATTAGAATATTCCTTATTTTCCAGAACGTATATTTTCTTTTGCTGTGAGAAAAGCGACATTTAGAGTTAGAATGGTAAATAGAAGGTTTTCTAGGTCTATCTGTTGCTCAGAAGTGTTTTCAGAGGTCAGTTTTCTAGATATAGAATTGTAAGAAAAATAATTACATCATGAGATCTTGAAGGTTTTCAAAGAGTAGCATTAGCATGAAGTTCAGGACTAAGCTGAAGTTAAATAAGAGGTTATTTATTGTGCTATTTATACTAATAATGTAATGATCTTTAATGGGACAATTATGTATTATAAAAGTTTTAGTCAAGTTTTCTCCATTTACTTACTTGGAAAGGAATTTATGTAAGGTGCTCCCCATAGTGGTACTGAATGAATGTGTCTAAAGAGAAAACACAAGTGTTTCCAGCCACTTACCAAGGTATGTCTTACATGGTCTTCACCTCAAGACTAAATAGAGATGAGCCAAAATAAACCTACTCCAGACTTTATTGTTCATCACATTCTGAAAGGCTGATTATATGTCTTCCCCTCTGAAGCCATGTTAGTACTTTAAAGGCCCCAGGGATGACAATGGAGTATCTGTACTCAAAGGGACTGAAATGCACATCTGTGTCTCATGCAGGCAAAAGCCCACTGAATAACAGTTCAGCTCAATTCTTAGTGTGCAGAAGATTTGAATGCTTATGTGTAAATTTCTACGAACCATGTCTCCTCTTGTGAAATTTATTTATTGTTCTTATACTTTTATATCCTTTTGGAAATTTAGCCACGTCATATTTTTGCAGATAGTTTTGTTTGTTGAGTTTGTTCACTATAGTTGAAGTAATTTACTTTTGCTCCTTTCTGATTAATGTAACTGTCCCTGTAAGGTAATAAATACTGGCTGTTTTCAAAATCAAAAGGACTCTTGAATTTTTTTTTTTTATTTTGGACAGCAGAGTAGTTTAATCATTGGTCAATTTTATTTTATATGTTCATTTCAGTGTTTGTTTTACTTAAGTAGATCTATGTATTTGGTTGTGTAATTGTGTGTGTGGGTGGATGTTTGTGTTGGGTGTGGGTGTGGGCTTGTTCTTGTGTGCATGTATATATATGTGTGTTTCCTCAGAGGCCAGAAGAGGGGGTAATATTCTTGAAAGCTGGAATTATTAGTGGTTGTGATCTTGCAGAGGTCTTGCGGAACAAATTCTAGTCCTCTGCTAAAATCACTCGGTCCTTAAATCACTGAGCCTTCTTCCTTGCCTTCCTTTTAAAAATACCTTGCAAATTACATTTTCTGTTTATGGAAGTTTTTAACATATAGAATAAATTAATATTTTTGTGATTTGGTTTAAAACGTGTTTTTCTGTCATCTTGTTAATGATACTCTCATCCTAAATTTGGCTCCCTTTTTATTGAACAGCAAATGACCATTAGTGTGCTGCTGAATGAGTGTGTTCTTTGAAGTGAACAAGCTATGTGAACAAAAAGGGAACAGAACTATCTGACAAACTGAATCCATTCAGTTATAATGAGGTCACATTCCATGCTGCAGAAATCTTTGGTTCCAATAAGACCATCCTTCATCATAGTCTGGAGCTGAAGAAAATCCCTATGGATTATTAATGACCATTGTCTGGTCACTGGATTTGTTTTTCCTTCAGAAAACATACATGACCTTATATTTGGGAGTTCAGAGTAGACAAAAGAAGCTCACATCAAAGTTTTCGGTAGGACCTGTCTCACATAATTTCCCTTGGAGATGTGACTCAAGTGTGGGACATTAGATAATTGTAGGTGTGTTCTAATCCTCTCTTACAGCTATTTCATTGTTCAGTGATATGTTATAGAAGCAAGTGCTCTAGGTTTCACATGGATTTCAGCTCCAGTGAAGAAGCCACAATGACTGTTAGAACAACAATCTATAGTACCTTGTGTGTCAGCTTTCCTCAGACTGTGTTACACACCACCTTAATCTTTTAGTATTTAAATAGACCTTGCCCAGCCAATCCCTTGGGCTATCATACACTTAGCATAAGAACCCTTTGCCATTATTTTTCCTTACCAATACTGAGTAATGGTATTAGATGCATTAGGACCATCTAATGGCAAGTGCATCCTGACTTCTCTACTTTCATACTCTCAGTCTAAGTTTAGAGATATTTCACTCATTTCTGTTTGTTTGCTACCATATTAGAAAGACACAATGAATACATTCTCGATGTAAAAATTCAATATAACTGTTTGAACTCTGTTGGGATATTTGCACCCAGGTAACATATAAATTGTGATGAAAAGTTTGGAAATATGTTGGGATATGATCTGCTTTAGATTAACATGGGTGTGATTTCATGAGCATCAGGTAGTTTCTGTGATTGTGTAACATATGGAATTCTGGGCACTTTTCAGAGGCTATATAAACGCTCAATCCCTGAGTGGTGGGATGGGTTGTTTGTTTGTGTTGTTTGTTGGTTATGTGGTGCTTCCTGTGTTGTAGCAGGTGACTCCACTGCAGTCTTGGTTCTCAACACTCCACACTCACACTTTGCACTGCTCGTTCTGTCCTGCTATATGGTGCCTACAACACTTATGAGCCCAGATCACACTTGAGTTTTAAATTCCCATATCTTTTTTCTCCCTGTTTATAGTTTTATCCTCTGAAGGAAAAACAATATAATGATAGAAAATAAATGATTCAGTATCTTTCTAATGTCATTCATCAGCATTATGAAATGATTATGTATTTGGAGCACATTGTATTAGGATATTTGTCATAATGTTTGAAATTCTGATGACTTTCATCAAGTTCTGTTTCTGGTTAATTTTGGCTTTCAATTAAGACATAATTTCCAAACTTAAAAATTGTCTTAATCACATGTCTATTATTTTTTGTATGTTTTTGTATAAATCTGAACTAGAATAGTTATAAAATATAATATTCATTAATTCTATAAAAATGTCGATGATTCTCCATGTCTTGCAATATCAAATATTTACTTAAGTATTAATACTTTATGTAAAAAAAACAAAAAAGTATATTGAGCTTATTGTGTGCAAGTTTTCCTTCATCTTTGATACTCAGTAAACTTGTATGTGTTTTATATTAAAATAAACTAGTTTGTGATTTATTTGCCAGTTTTAATTTTTAAACTTGCATGTATACACACAGAGTCACAAGGCTACAAGTAAGCAGGTGAAGAAGCAGTGCTCCTGATTAGAGCAAGAAAACACTGGAAACTTTCTCTGCTGCAACTGATATACTTTGGTGTGAGTTGATGAGTGGAACACTACATGAGTTTCAGTCATTCTTTGTAACTGAAAATTTGGGGTGAGTAATTGACAATTGCATAGAATATGTGAAAGTCAACATGTGTTTAGTTGCAAATACACAAGCTCCTGTTTCATCTCAAAAGGTAGAGCTATAGCTGATCCCAGCCACAGAGGCAGGTAAATATACGGACAAGTTTTCTATGTTAAGATCAGAATTTAAGGATGGGAAATCTGATGCTCTAATACACAAGAAAAAATCCTCTGTGGAAAGATTTTCACTTTCCCAGCTGGCTAGTACAAGTTAGAACTTATTTTCTTGTTTATTAGTAGAAAATGATGTACATGCTCAGAACATCAAGTAAATGTATGTATTTCTATAACATCTATACTGAGGATTTCATGCTATGACCACTATGATTAAAATTCACTGTAGTGGTTAATACAGAGACATACAAATAATTAAGGTATTAAGAGAAAGTGCCCATGGCATGCAAACATTCAATAATGACATCTTTATTACATATTCTCCCCACAGAAGTTTAGATAGCATCAAAGAAGACAAGGACATAACGATTGTAAGTGCCAGAGTTCTGGGATAAGTGTGGTTTAAGCTGTCTTCTGAACATGAGTGACACATTGTACTCCTATACTCATGGTAACTGTGGGTACCTCCACAATATCTGTATGAGAATAAGTTGGTCAACATTCTAAAATGCAAGATAAGTAGCTCATGTGATTGCACACTTAGCTGGGGGAGTTGTTAATACTTGATGAGATGTAGCATGTCAGTTTTTATGAGAGGTATGTTTCTAATAGATTAACATTGCTCCTTTCTATATGTCTTATGAGTATATAGACATCACTAATTAGACTTTAAAATGTTTGCAAAAAATTCCTATTTCTAAAAAAGTTTTGTACCAGTCCCTCCTCTAAAGTAGACAAAGCTGGGATTCTCTACTCTATGTGGATAACATGCTTTACCTCCAAGATACCATGCCTTCCCTTCAAGATGAATACAGACAATTCTCAGGGGGTGAAGACATGCCTTGTTGGTGCAACCAACCTAAACTGAAGTTATGGGATTGTAGATTTCTATTAATGTGATATATGATTGGCTAGTGGAGAGGTAGGCAGAGGAAAAGATAAGAAATTCAAAGAGGAACAGAGATTTGAGAGAAATCAAGATAGAGCTCGAGAAGGATGAGCTAGATCCAGGTGGACTTAATTGGTGTTAGGTGGATATGAATATTTTAAAGGATCCTATAGGCCTTTATCTCATATAGAAGGGCAGTTTATATCTTTGTCCATTGGATTTATCATATTGTATAGAGGATTTGTGGATTGATCTTTACCAACCCCACATCTGATAGAGGTCTATTATCCAATATATACAAAGAACTCAAGAAATTCAGAGAATTCAAACAATCATATTAAAAATGGGGTACAGAGCTAAACAAAAATATCTCAAATGAGGAATATAGAATGGCTGAGAAGTATCTAAGGAAATGCTCTACATCCCTAATCATCAGGGAAATGCAAATCAAAATAACCCTGAAATTCCACCTCATACCAGTCAGAATGGCTAAGATCAAAAACTCAGATGACAGCAGATGCTGGTGAGGATGTGGAGAAAGAATAACACTCCTCCACTGTTGGTGAAGTTGTAAGCTGGTACAACCACTCTGGAAATCAGTCTGTCAGTTCCTCAGAAAATTGGACATAGTACTACCTGAAGACCTAGTTATCCCAGTTCTAGGTATATACCCCAGAGAAGCTCCAACATACAATAAGGACACATGCTTCACTATGTTCATAGCAGCCTTATTTATAATAGCCAGAAGCTGGAAAGAACCCAGATGTCCTTCAGTAGGTGAATGGATACAAAAATTGTGGTATATTTATACAATGGAGTACTACTCAGCTATTAGAAACAATGACTTTATAAAATTTTTAAGAAAATGGATGCATCTAGAGAATATCATCCTGAGTGAGGTAACCCAGTCACAAAAGAACAGACATAATATGCAGTCACTGATAATTGGATACTAACCCCAGAAAGCTCTGAACACCCCAGAAACAACTCGCAGACCATATGAAGCTCCAGAATAACAAAGGCCAAATAGTGAAAGCCTCAGTCCTTCTGAGGAAAACCAATAAGTGTATAGCACCCTTTCAGCATATGGTACACCTAGACCTTAAGTCATTAATAATCCAAGAGCTAAGAATATAACCTTGTGGCAATTTTTTGTATTCAAAGATTATTATGTGTTATTATTATTATTATTATTATTATTATTATTATTATTATAATTATTAATATATTATTAATAATAATAATATATTATTATTATTATTAACACCAAGAAAACTCTGTTTCCATGCTACATTCTGTTCCACATGTACTTTATGCTTATGGTAACTAGTGGGATTTCAATGCATGCTATCATACCTCTAAAAGAACTGCCAAAATGCTTTTAAAAATCTGTACATGTATCTCTCTTCTTTAAATAAAGTTGTAAGAAAAAAAAGAGAATCTAATATATAAACATACAATGAAAAACACCTGGGCTTTGGAGTAATGTTTGTCCTGGGCAGTAGAGAAAAGAAACAAGCCAGGGCCGTAGTATCCACCTCAGTCAGAAGCACCAGAGCAGGCTGAGTGTACCACCTGGGAAGGGAATTGTGTGGAGAGAGTGGCTTGGACTGAGTGACATAATTTGTGCATTTGGCTCCATACTAGAGTGGGATCCATGGAGTGAGACCATGGGGGCCAATAAAGAGATAAGTCTTTAATTTTAGTATTTACTGAAACAAAGGATGACAGCCAGGCCATTGTGGTTAGTTTAATTTGTCAGCACAATCCATAATAACCCAACAAGAGAGTTTCTGAAAAATTGAAGACCCAGATGGAAAGTAGATGGCAGCAATTCCTGGGTTTGTGTTTGAGACTTTATAAGAGGAGGTGAGCTGAGTTCAATGGGGAAATGCAAGTGAATATAATTAAAATGTATTGTGAACATGAATAAAATCTCAAAAAATATGTAGACATATATGAAAAGCAGAGTTAATATGCATAAAACTACTTGTTATGAAAAAAAAGAAGATGCCTTGATACCACTTTTGATAGTAAAGATCCTTGAAACTGCCAACTAAAAAATAAAATAAATATGCAAAGCATGTATTCCTGGACAACTAGGATTTAAAAATAGGCAAGGCTATAAACTGAAAATCCAAATAGCCCTATAATGTTTAAAATACAAATTTTAAATACATCTCCCTCTAAATATTTTGAAAATTTACAAAAAAATCCATGGGTAATAACGAATTATCATACTTAGAATGGAAATGTTTTAGATGGCTGTTTAATAAAGGGCCCAAAAATGGGTAAAATATTGTGAGCTGGGGATAGAAATGTCCCCAAAGTTATTCTGAGCTGAGCACAATATGATTTAAAATAGAACATTGCAAAATCATGGTGCATTTTGAATGTGATTTTTCTCTCTGACATGTGTGTGTTTGAACAATCAGTTTTGCTGGTAGTATTTTTGGTAAAATTGTAGGACCTTTAGGAGGAAGACCCTTGCCAGGGAAAGTAGGTCCCTGGGGAGGGCCTCCAGGTTTTATAGTTTGTCTCCACTTTCCTCTCACTCTGTTTCCAGACTGTGTATGAAACATGTCTAACAACTTGATGGCTCTTGCAACTAAGATGGAGGGTAGCTCGTTTTAAACTGCAAGCCAAAGGGGATCCTTTTTTTCTTGTCAACTTGGTTTGTCAGGTATTTGGTCACAGCAATGAGACAAGTGGCTGATACAGATGGAATAGAGGAGCTGCTCAGGCCATTTCACTGATAAACAGTGATGTCAACATATCTAAGCACAGCATCAGATCAAATCATACCACTTGTCACACTAACAGTAACACAGAGATTATAACCTCACAAATCTCAACTTCTAGAAAGTAAGTTAACGAAATTTGCCATCTAATATTGAAGATAACTTTATTATGAACAGAAGAAGGTGATGCTATTCACTGATAGAGTTAATTGTAAAAAGTCTAGGGAACATATTTCATAGGAGAATATTAGAAACTTTCCCTGCTATATAAAGAGAAAGGTCAATATTTTATATAATTCTATACCACATTGCTTTGGAGAGCTTAGCTAATGCAGTAAAGCAATAAATATAATAAATGATTCAAGACAGGAAACAGGATTGAAGGAATATGATTACATTTAGGAGCATTTAATTAAATTCCAGTTAAAGCCAAAAGAGTCTGTCACTAAATAGAAGAGCACACTAGTTGGTTGTCAAGTGTCATATAGGTAACATTAAATAACTAAATAGAATATATTTAAAAATATATATGTATATATATACACACACACAAACAAATACACATATAATAATGAAATATAAGGTTATAAATTTGAAGGAAGTGCAAAATATATGGGCATGTTTAAAACAAAGGTAGGAAGATATTGATATTAATTATAGAATTCAAAAACTAAAATAATTATAACCTCAATAAAGTACCAGAAACCTCAGGTTTCTTCCAGAAAAAAAGCTATTATATACTATCTTTATTTTCACACTTATTTATTAAGAGATTAAAAATAATTTAAGGCTATTTATATTACTAAAAATTAATTCCAAATACTTAAGAATTAATTTAATTTATGACATGCAATTTATATGCACAAACATGCAAAATTACTGAGAAAAATAGAATACTTTAGTACATCGATGTTCCTGGTCTTGTGTGAAATATCTGATCTGTATATGAAATTTTTCCATATTTGCATATATTATTAATAAAATTATACACCTCAAATCTTGGTATGATTCATAGGTATTTCTGGGACTTCTGGAGACACAAAGACTTTGGATGAGAATTTAAGCAAACCACAAATGTGCTGAGAGGCCATGATCTGAGCTAAGCACTATGAACATGAGCCTTTGTCTACTTAACTTATGCTCAGCCAGGTGCCTAGCACTTGACTTCTCTACATGTTCTTTTTTTTTTTAATCTTTAACATTTTTAATTGAAACAGAATTAGTTCCTTTTCCACACTTCAGCTTTTTCCAGTTACCCCTCTTAAAAGCTTCTTATGCCTTGCCACTCTCAAGTTGGTAGATTTTTCTAGATTATAGTTGCTAAGCACATAGATACTGATAACTCCACTTCCTGCCACACACAATGTATGTGTGTGTGTACAGTATATACAAACATAACCTGCCGAGCTTGTTTTACTGTGTGTATTTTTGTTCCTTATCATGATTGGAGAACCAGGAATTCTACTGCAAGATTATATCTTCTAGATATGATGGGAAGTTACATTGTGAAATCTCAACAATATGCTTCCTCAAAGAGGTGGAGTGACCACCACCAATTGACATTCCCACATTGACAGGGGAAATATCACAAGGCCTCATTCCTAGATGAAGCATGACAAACAAGTAATGATTTTGACTAGAAAGAAAGCGTCTTTCTCATGGGTGAGCTCCGTAATTATTTTATCTGACACCAAATGGTCATACCTAAAAACATAAAAAATACACATACAAGCTATACTAAATAAACTCTAAAGGGTACAGTTATATATTTTTGTCAATGTGTTGTGTGTGTGTGAATAAAAGAATATTTTATAATGATATATATATATATATATATATATATATATATATATATATATATCAGTAATAACTAGAGGAAAAGAGGTCAAAATTTGAGGAAGAATTGGGGGAGCATGGGAAGGACTGGAGAGAGGAGCTGGAGGAGGAAAATGTTATAATTATATTTTACTAAAAATAAATATTTAAAATGTTATTTAAGTATTTAAAAATAAACTTTTAACAAGCCTACCTCATTGAGCTTATTTAAAAATATATGTATTAAAAAAAAAAACCAAACAAACAAAACTACTGTGTATGAAGGAAGGAGTAGGGTCCATAGGTGGCAGTAGGGTTACATTCTGAGGACTGAAGTTTTGTGCTCCAGCTGATGGTCAAATGCTGGGTGCATCATTTCCCTTTTGAAGATCTACCAGATTTTAAAAACAATCCCCTGTGATCCACCCCAGGAGAGATGAGGGATATTTATAGAGGTAGAGGAATAAATAAGAAGCCTTAAGACTCTCAGAATCAGAGTATCTGCAGTCAGTGCAGACTTAACTCCTCTCAGGTCAGGGTTAAACCAAAGGTACCAAGAACTAAAACAAAAATACAAGGGAAAATCTGGAGACAAAGACAAAGAAGAAATGGAAATCTACAATTGCAAGCTGAAAAGACTTAAGTTTATATACTGACCAAATTAGAAATAGCAATTAGAACACTATATAGTAAATGAAAGGAGACAAAGAAGAAGACACAGAAATAGAAACAAAAGGAGAATATGACTTTATCTATAGTAGAAATGTTGAGTCAGAAAGAAATAAGACAACTCTTAATCATTTGGGATATGAGCTACTGGTGACTTACTAAAATCTTCTGATTATCCAATTGTCTTATGAATAAACCTCAGGTAAGTGTTGATTTTTTTATTGGATATTCTCGGTAGTTACATTCCAGATGTTATCCCCTTTCCCCAATCCCATTCCCTGTCCCCCTCCCATTGCCCCCATGAAGGTGAACACTCTCCCACCTTAGCACCTTGGCATTCCTCTACACTGGGAAAATGATTTGCTGGACCAAAGGCCTCTCCTCCCATTGATACCAGAAAATGCCATTTTTTTGCTGCATTGGCACCTGGGGCCATGGGTCTTCCATGAAAACTCAGAGTGTTCATTTTCAATTACAAATAAATGGTGGAAGGATTTTTAGCATATTATATGTTAACATATACTTCCAGAGACAAAATTATTATAAAGTATTTGTGTAATTTAGGCAGTGGTATTCATATTGAAATGAGAAATATATCATCATGTCTCATTCCATTGTTTTTTTTTTTTTTGTTGTTGTTGTTGTTTGTTTTTGGCAATGCCAGACAAACTTGCCATTTGAAATGTGTTTTTGAGGACCACAGTTATGAGGATGAGAAGAGTGCCTCTTGCCTTCGGTATTTTTCCCTTGATTGAGTTTAGTTTGTGACATGAGTGTTTTCCCTTAGCCTCTGTCATTATCAGTGGTCGTCACTCTCAGTGTTTCCCCATTATTTCCCAATCTCAGTGTAATTTAATTATACTCAACCATCACCCAAGTCAACCGAATCAATGACCTGCAAATAGAATAAAAACGAGCCTAGAAAGGTCACCTGTGGAGAGGTCCAGGGGAATCACACTTTCCCTGCTCAGGGCTGGACTGGAGAAGCAGGGCTGATTCACACACAGAGGATGAGGGAAAACTACTCTGCAAAAATTAGAGAAATTTTTGTCATGTCAGAGATGGATAGGTTGTAACTTAAATCCTCTTAGGAAATACAAGTAATATTGCCTAAGTCATTTTGTTGTCTCATGGTAGATTAGAGGGAAAAATTAAAGATGAATGTGACCATGAAATATTATCAGATGATATTTAAATAAAATATAACCAGAATAATAAAGCATCACTGTTAGAGTCACACTGTAGAATACTAACGCTTCCTTTGGAACAGTGTTCCCATTAGATCAGAACTGATTTATCCAAGTGAGGGGCAGCATCTTGTCAGGAAAAATGAGGTAGACATCGAGTTGCTGCTGCATTTTAGGAATTTCTCTGTGTTTTCAGTAAGTGAAAATACAACATTTAATATTTATGCTGACTGTTCTGTTCAATATATAAGCATTCTTCTGAAAGATAAAATAGTGAATCAAGAAATCATGAGTGCTGGAAAGTGTAGCTCAAGGTAGGCTGTTTCCTTAGCACAGGCAATGTTCTAGGCTTGATCTTTTAGACTTTCTCAGTCTCTCTGCCCCCCCCCCCCTTCTAAGAAATGAATATGGGAAAACTGACATATTCACCTGTAATATTTTAAGGCATGATAAACAATAGTATTACATATAATGCTCTTACATTTTTTTGTGTGAGAACATACAGAAAGTCAAAATGAGAAGGATTTATGAGATTAAGCTGTGATGTGTAACAATGATCTTTGAAGATGTGTGTTGAAGTCACGGGGTCGGTTCAGTTGTCTCATGGCTGTAACCTAACAGCAAACACCAACTGACTCAAGAGCATCTCTGAGGAAGTTTTTCAAAAATATTGTGCTTTTCCTCTGATTTTTCTCTACTCCTATCATTATATTATAGAGTAAAATGATCTGTATTTTTCTGTGCCATATATTTTTTTTTTGTTGATTCTGATGAAGGTCTGTCAAGTTATTTGTCATAGATTTTCATGTTTATTTGGCACACACTCTTTAGATTCTATAATTTGAAAGTGAATTTCTTACATAATAACCACTGTCAATTTCTTTTTTTCTTTCAAGGTGAACATAAAGGGATGTATGTCTTTGTCTGGGCTGTGTTGTCTGATGCAAATTTGACTGAACAATAGAGAAGAAGCTCCCAAGCCATGTGAGGCTCACCATGCTTGCCTGGAATAGCAGTGATGGTACAGAGCCCATATTCATCCTGAAGGGTTTCCCTGGACTGGAGTATCTCCATTCCTGGCTCTCAGTGCCTTTCTTCCTTGCTTATTTGGTAGCCTTCATTGGTAATGTAACCATCCTCTCTGTTATTTGGATAGAGTCCTCACTCCATCAGCCCATGTACTACTTCCTGTCCATCTTGGCACTGACTGACCTAGGTATGTCCATGTCCACACTTCCAACGATGCTGACTGTGCTGTGGCTGGATATACGTGAGATACAGGCGAGTGCTTGCTATACTCAATTGTTCTTCATCCACACATTCACATTTCTGGAGTCCTCCGTGCTTCTGGCTATGGCCTTTGACCGTTTCATAGCCATCTGTCGTCCACTGCACTATTCTACCATCCTCACCAACAGTGTGATTGGCAAGATTGGTATGGCCTGCGTGCTACGAAGCATGGGCGTTGTTCTGCCTACACCTTTGCTACTGAGACAGTATCACTATTGCCGCATTAATGGCCTCTCCCATGCCTTCTGCTTACACCAAGATGTTCTGAGGCTGTCCTGCTCCGATGCCAGGATCAACAGTGTCTATGGTCTATGTGTAGTTATTGCTACACTAGGTGTGGATTCAGTCTTCATACTTATTTCTTATGTTCTTATTCTGAATGCAGTGCTGAGCATCGCATCCCGTGAAGAGCGACTGAAGGCTCTGAACACCTGTGTTTCCCACGTCTGTGTGGTGCTCATCTTCTTTGTACCAGTAATTGGGGTGTCAATGGTCCATCGCTTTGGGAAACATCTCTCTCCCATAGTCCACATCCTCATGGCTGATATCTACCTGCTTCTTCCCCCAGTGCTTAACCCAATTGTCTACAGTGTGAGAACAAAACAGATTCGTGTAGGAATTCTTCGAAAGTTTAGATTAAGCAGAAGGGTTTAAATTACTCATATCCTAAGATTTGTGCCATGGGAAATATTAGAAAAGATTTTATATTACATGATAAAATATATACTAAAGTGCTTGGGTCATATCTGGCTCAGGTAGAATAAACTAACTCTTTTATCATCTAAATATGAAGTCTCAAGTAATTTTAATAATTACATCATTTAGGTTCTCTTGGCCAAATTCCATTAATTACAATGGTCTTTTTCTGCACCTAAGACTATTATGAGATTTAATAATAGAAAACACATGTAATGGGAACTCAATTTTTGAAAAACTATGTAATTGTTACCTTATAAAACAATTATAGTAACAGTCCTTATGAAAATAGACCTAACATTTAACAGTGATAAAAGTTTAAAAATCAATTTAATTTAACAATAGAGTTTTTATAAGGCTGTACAGGTCTTTATTGTGTTTTCAATTAATTTATTGTAGTTAATTTAGTAGGATGCTATCCTTTATGGGTAATATTTTACTATTTCATATATACTTACTTTATTCTCAATTGAATTGTGCACTTTTGAGCAGGGTGTGATGAATGGCCTATCAACACAGCATTATATGTATAGTCTTCACCAAATCATAAAACACAATGTAAATTGTAGTTCTAATTTTGTAATGCAAGTCAAATATCTGGGAACAGACAAGATATGTACTGTGGTAGCCATTTCCTTAAATACTGTGGGTATGTAAACAACTGTACAATTGCCTGACCTGAATGATGAAGGAGAGCTAGTGCTTTAAAGTGCTTGCTGTGTGAGTATGAGGAACTGAGTTAGATCCTGGTCATGGCCTGGCATGCCTATAACCCCATCTCAGCAGAGCAAAGATATGTAGAACCAGAGGAGTTGTGGGTCAAACATACTATCTGAAATCAATAAGCAAATAAATAAATGTAATAATGTTTTGAATTCTTAATTTTAAATGAAAGCTAATATATAAATCTGTGTTAACTTTGAGTATACTTTAAGAAATACCTATGGTGGGACATAGTGGTGCATGCCTCTAATCTCAGAATTTGGGAGGCAGAGGCAGGAGTTCCAGGCTAGCCTGGTCTACAGAGTGAGTTCCTGGACAGCTAGGGCTACACTAAAAAGTCCTGCTTTAAAAAGAAAAACCCAAAATAGAATGAAACAAACCAAAATGAACAAACAACAATAAAAAAGAAAGAAAGAAAGGAAGAAAAAGAAAAACTATGCCTATTTATTATGTTATTTTGGGTCCAGCTTAGAGACAGCCACTGCACAGCAATTTTCACTGTGTTGGGAAATATTTATGCGTCTTAAATGTTAACTTTTCAGGGATTAAGTGTATGGAGGAATAATAAAGTCTAAATAGGACATTGGCATTAAAGAAAATTGATTATTCAAAGAAGGATAAATTATGGCTTGGAAGTAGGAAAATGGCAGAGAATGGCAAACGGACCCTCTTTAAGCACGTTTGGGGAGAGAAGCCACAATTTTTACTAACTGGAGACATGCTCTCTAGGATGCAGAGTGACTATAGTTGAGATACCAAACACAGTAGTGACTGTCAGATTCATAAAGAGCCGAGCCATTTGCCTACGGTTGAAATCAGAGGAATGCCTGCCATGCTTGTCTCTGGTCTCTGTATAGTAGAAGCAAACTCAAACAGAAATGCAGAAGACTTTCGCCTACACTGTCATCAGCATTTTCTACTGGCCAATGCTAGCACGATGGTACTTGCAAGGGAAAAATTCTTCACTGAATTCAGCTATAGCCTTGTAGTGTAGGCAGTGAGGACACTCTTGAAGTGAGAGATATGTAGGTAACATGTATGCTTAGCTCTGCTGCTATTCATGTTCTTCTGTGTGACTTTGGAAATTTTATGACCTACTTTTCATGTTAGGATATACAACTTATGTAAAAATTACTTATAAGCAGGGTAGGATAAGATTGAGGCATAGGTCCCAAAGAATCAGCTGTTCAATTAAGCATTAATCTTGAATCTCAGTGATGTATTGTGCAGTATGAATATATTAGTGAAAATAATTTTAGAGTCTCATTACTGATACAATGTATCTTATATTTGCTTAAATTCAATAGGACTATAAGTGGTATCAACCCAACAATTTAGCACTACTTGTTTTAATGCTTATGTTTTCTGTTTTTCTTTTAAAGACTTTGAGCTTACAGTGGATTTATAGTGAATAACTACTTTTACAATATTACATTATCGAATCTGTATCTCTTAATTTTACAAATAGTCATAAATTTATGTAAATAAAATTTACCTTTATAAGTATGTGTCTGGTTAATTCTTTATTAGTTTATCTTCCTCCGTAGTTTTCAGGCCAGAATATACAATGTAGCTGAGTGTTTATTTTCTTCTCACTCACACTAAGAAATGGATTTAGAAATAATATGTTCCTAACCCTGATGAATTAACATACTTGTTTTTCTGACTTTTCATTAAAATTTCATTAAGAATTTTCATTTAAATAGTTAGTATTGCTTATGAATAATAACAAAGTTATTTTCCTTTGAATTTCTGTTTTATTTCTCATCTATTTATATCGAATAACTACACAGATATTTTTTTTTCCCAGAAGGCTAACCTTTTTTATTTATTTATTTATTTATTTATTTATTTTTTGAGAAAACAACAACTCATTTATTCCTTTTCTTTTTTTTTTAAACGACTATTTTGCAAAACAAAGATAAATGTAAAGATTTTAAACATTTTTTGCTTAAAATTATACATTTTTGTCAGTACTGTTTTTTCAGACATTAAAATAAATTTTACATAGAACCATGTGAATATGTTTTTTAGTCAGTACTTGATTTTTTTCAAGGGCTTGACAGTATGCATTAAAAACGTACTAGTTGCAATAAGCGTAAAGTACATGCAAAACAAAACGCAACATGGAAATAGTCAAAGTCTTCTTGTTTTGTGAATATATGTATATTTTTTGTTTTCTTTATTTCTTGGACTTCATACAGTCTGTGAGTTGTTTCTGGGGGAGTGCAAGCCTCTGGGGTTAGCATTCCACTATCAGTGACTGCATATTATGTCTGTTCTTTTGTGACTGGGTTATCTCACTCAGGATGATCTTCTCTAGATGCAGCCATTTTCTTAAGAATTTGGTTAAGTCATTGTTTCTGGTGGCTGAGTAGTATTCCATTGAACTACACAGATTTTAGAGCTGAACATAGTTAATATTATTATCCGCCTTTGTATATGGGGAGATTTACTATTATATTTTCAACTAAGATTAATGTTTATTATAAATTATTGGACTTAATCACATGAACAATTATCATTAACTTTGAGTTTAATATATTTTCTATTGTTACTAATTTTAAATCTAGCACAATATCTTTCTCAATTTATATTATAAAATGATCCTCTTTTTATCAGGTAATAGTAAGTTACTTTGAGTTTAATATATAAAGAATTTTGATGACTGAATAAAATATAAAAGAAGCAGTGTGTGTGTGTGTGTATTTAGCAATTATATTTATAATAATTTAGTTTAAATTTTATAATAGACGCATGGTGGTCATACATTTTTTTGTCTTATATTCTTCTTTGGATATCAAGTTATGCTTGCTTCAAAGATATTACTGAAAAATAATCTCTCTTAATATATACCTTAGTCAAGTATTTGATATAGTGAATTAAATATAGTATTCAGGACTAGGACATTTTCCACAATACTTTTAAATAAAGTTTCAATAAAAATATAATGAAAACCATTGCTTGTCTTCATCAAATAACTCTTAGGACACTTCTGAATTGCTTCCTAATCTGAGAGGCAAGGTTAACCTGTCTACAATCTGCCCTTGAGAACGATAAATAGGTTTGCTATTAATTATTATCCCCAGAGGTTTTATTGAGAAAAAATGTGCTAGAGGCAATATACTAGTCAAGAGGGACAAGAAGGCCAGAGTCCTTAATAGGAAGTAAGGTGGCATTGCTGCACCTGTCTGGATATTGTCAAACATATCCATGGCATAAAATACCTTGTGTAGGCTCTGGAGTCACGAAGAACACTGAACCTAGCTTTGAAGCACCTATGTTTCCATAAATTTCTCTTTGCCTCAGGAAGCATTGTGTGCTTTATTATTTTTTATTCCACTCCTCAGTAGCTTTAGATACTTATGGAGAGTCTGTCATATTGATAGACTGGAAATAGACCATCTGAGTCAGAATGAATGCCTGTCTGCACTTAAAGACTTGGGCGTGCCTGTGATTTGAGGTAAGAATAGTGGACCTACAATTGCTGGGTTATATATTTAAAGAATCTAGAAACATTAGAAGGAAGTTGAGAGCCTTTGCTGATCTTAGATTAAGTGAAATTACTGCTCTGGGACAGATGGAAGGGATATAATATTTGCTTTTCTAACCCTGCTAGACTATTATCCTCAAAAGCTGTTAAAAATAACCTTGAGGTGAGAGAATGTAGTGTCCATGACAGGAATTTGGTATCAAAAATGTCATCACTGTTGACCAAAGACAGTATTGTAAAATACTAAATAAAGATTAAAATGTCAAAATGGCTGAAGTGGTGTACAGATTGATTATGCTTTGAATTCCTCTTTTTTTTGCTCCCACAATATTATGAGCACTTATCAATCCTGCTTAATCTTAGAGATATTGATCATAGTGTCTTTGAGTCAGTGACTGTCGTTGATATGTTTAATATTAATATGCATTATTTTGATCAATATTTTTTCTTGAGATCAAACTATTTAAATATCAGATGCAATGTATGGCATTTCATTTATTTTCCTCAAACATATTAAATATTAATAAGGTTCTGTGGTTAATACTACTTTATTTTTATGTTCAAGAAAGTTTAGTGATCTGTCAAATATGTAGTAGTAGATTGCAACAGCCATCTGACTTTCTCTGACTCTAGATGGGTCATCACTGAAAGCAGGTGCTTGTGTATAAAACCAATAATGTCTCATAACTGAAATCATCTAAATTGGAAGTATTTCTAAGGAGAAAAAGAGTTACCTGTGACATGAACCTCTGTGTGTCCCCCTGAGAAGAAGACTGAAGAAAACTCAAACTACTGAGGGTGGATATAAGGAAGAAAGAAAGTAATTTTGAATGCCAAAAGATTCTTATTACTCAGTGATGAAGTAGAACAGAAACTTACGCCATCAAAGTAGGGGAAGTGAAGATAATGTATAAAAACAGTATTTCCCAAGATTTAGTATTATTACAGCATTTACATCACTGTGTAATAGATAATATACACATTAATTATTTTATTCTCTTTATTTTTCCTATCTTAAAAGTAAAGGTATTACCATCGAAATGAAAACTCTTGTGTTACCTCTGTAGAGAATTATATAATCAGATATTTTACAAGTGAACCAACCATGGAAATTGCAGCATGATTCTGTTGATTGAAGAGTAAAAGTTGGTAAATAGAGCATAGGAATTTTGATGTAGAACTTTAACATAGATTACTTTATGTAAATCAAAGTTTGGTTTCGCTTGGTGCCTCGGATACCCAATCTGTGGATAACTCTGCTTGGTGCACAGAAAGCTCACAACTCTTCTTGCAACTAGATACTGCATTCAAATATTAATGTCCTTTCTGTTGATCTGTGAAGTGTTTTCTGACTCTTTATGAGGCATTTCAAATTCCTCATTTGACAGAGTATACCAATTCCTCATGCTTAACATACTTAATTGGATTTATCTTACTCATTTCATTATTCAACTTTCTATATCAATCTTTTATTATGATTATTTTAGCAACTAACAAAATTCAATAAAATAAGTGAGCTGTTATAGATTCCTAAACTTATATATTATTCCATAATATATGATGTTCTATATTATCAGTTTCCATCTTCTCTGCCTGATCTTAACAACAGAATATTCCTCATGGTACTAACTACTAGAAATTATATTCAACCACTATTTTAGTATTAATAACTTCTTTTTTACTTTATGGTTTGTCTTTTTAAAAATTGAACAACTTTATTTTGTAAAAACAAAGATAAGTGTATAGATTATAAGCATTTCTGCATAAAAGTATGCGAGTACATTCTTGTCAGTATTTGATTTTTTTAAAGGTTGGATAGTATGCCTTAAAATCTTACAAGTTACATTGAGCTTAAAGCACATGTAAAGCAAAATGTAACCAGGAAATAGTCAAAGTTTTCTTGGTGTGTAAAGATTAAGTATAATGCTTTTTCCTTTTCTTTTTTTTGGGGGGAAGACTGTTTTTTCTTGAACTTTATATAGTCTGTGAGTTGTTTCTGGGGTGTTCAGACCTTTCTGGGGTTAGTATCTAATTATTAGTGACTGCATGTTATGTCTGTTCTTTATGACTGGGTTATCTCACTCAGGATGATATTCTCTAGATGCATACATTTTCATAAGAATTTCATAAAGTCATTGTTTCTGATAGCTGAGTAGTATACTCTGTTGTGTAAATACATCACAATTTTTGTATCCATTCAGCTACTGAAGGTCATCTGGGTTCTTTCCAGGTTCTGGCTATTATAAATAGGGCTGCTATGAACATTGTGGTGCCTTTGTTGTTTGTTGGAGTTTCTGTTGGATATATACCCAGAAGTGGAATAGCTGGGTCTTCAGGCAGTACTATGTCCTTTTCTGAGGAACTGTCAGGCTGATTTCCAGAGTGGTTGTACCAGTTTACAACCCCACCAGCAGTGGAGAAGTGTTCCTCTTTCTCTGCATTCTCTCCAGCATTTGCTGTCATCTGAATTTTTGATCTTAGCCATTCTGGTTGGTGTGATGTGGAATTTCAGCGTAGTTTTGATTTGCATTTCACTGATGGCTAAAGATGTCGAGCACTTCCTTAGATTCTTCTCAGCCTTTCAAAATTCCTCAATTGAGAACTTTTTGTTTAGCTCTGTACCCCATTTTTAATAGGGTTGTTTGTTTCTCTGGTGTCTAAATTCTTGAGTTCTTTTCATACCTTGGATATTAGACCTCTATCAGATGTGGGGTTGGTAAAAATCTTTTCCTAATCTGTTGGCTGCCATTTTGCTTTCTTGACAGTGTCCTTAGCCTTACAGATACTTTGCAATCTCATTAAGTCCCATTTGTTGATATTTGACCTTAGAGCACAGGCCACTGGTGTTCTGTTCAGAAAATTTTCTCCTGTACCTACGTGTTCTAAGGTTTTCTCTACTTTCTCATCTAATAGTTTCAGCGTACCTGGTTTAATGTGGAGATATTTGATCCACTTGCACTTGAGCTTTGTACAAGGGGATAAGAAAGGGTCTATTTTCTTTCTTTTGCATGCTGAGTGCCAGTTGGACCAACACTATTTGTTGAAGAAGCTGTCTTTTTTCCACTGAATGTTTGAAACTTCTTTGTAAAAATCAAGTGACCATACATGTGAGGGCTCATTTCTGAATCTTCTATTCTATTTCTTCAATCCATGTGCCTATCTCTGTACCAGTACCATGTTGTTTTTAGCAGAGTTGCCTTGTAATATAGCTTGAGGTCAGGTATAGTGATTCCTCGGGTGGTTTCTTGTTGTTGAAGATGGATTTCGCTATTCTAGGTCTATTGTTATTACAGAAGAAATTCTACATTGCTCTTTCCAAGAAGAAATGGTTTGGAATTTTGATGGGGATTGCATTGAATCTGTAGATTGCTTTTGGTAAGATGGCCATTTTTACAATGTTGATCCTTCCAATCCATGAGTATGGGAGATCTTTCCATTTTCAGAGAACTTCCTTGATTTTTTTCTTACAGATTTGAAGTTCTTGTCATACAGGTCCTTCTCCTGCTTAGTTAGAGTCACACCAGGGTATTTCATAATCTTTTTGACTATTGTGAAGGGTATCTTTTCTCTAATTTCTTTCTTTGCATGTTTGTCCTTTGATTAGAAGAAGGTTATTGATTTTTTTGAGTTAATTTTATATACTGCCAGTATGCTGAACTTGTTTTTCAGCTGTAGAAGTTCTCTGGTAAAAATTTTGGGGTCACTTATGTACACTATCATGACATCTGCAAATAGTGATGCTTTTAGTTCTTCCTTCTCAATTTGTGTCCCTTTAATTTTCATTTTCTGTCTAATTGCTCTAGCCAGGACTTCCAGTACTATGTTGAATAAGTAGGGGAGAGTGGGCAACCTATCTAGTCCCTGATTTTAGTGAGATTGCTTCAAGTTTCTCACCATTAAGTTTGATGTTGGCTATTGGTTTGCTGTATACTGCTTTTATTATGTTTATGTATGGGCCTTGGATTCCTGTTCTTTCCAATACTTTTAACACGAAGGCCTGTTGAATTTCTCAAATGCTTTCTCGGCATCTAGTGAGATGACCATGTGGTAATTTTCTTTGAGTTTGTTTATATGGTGGATTACGTTGATGGATTTCCGTATATTAAAACATCCCTGCATCCCAGCTGGATATGAAGCCTACTTGATCATGGTGAATTGATGTTTTGATGTGTTTTTGTATTCTGTTTGCAAGTATTTTGTTGAGTATTTTTGCATCAATGTTCATAAGTGAGATTGTTCTGAAGTTCTCCTTTCTTGTAGGGTCTTTGTTTGGTTTAGGAACAAGGGCTTTTGTTGCCTTGTAAAATGAGTTAGGTAGTGTTCCATCTGACTCTATTTTGTGGAAAAGTTTCTAGAGTATTGATATTAGGTCTTCAATAACTGTCTGATAGAATTCTTCACTGAACTCATCTGTACCTGGCCTTTTTTTTTTGTTTGTGAGGCTTTTGATGACTGCTTCTATTTCTTTAGGAGTTATGGGACTACCTGGTCCTGGTTTAACTTTCGTATCTGGTATCTGTCTAGGAATTTATCCATTTCCTCCAACTTTTTCACCTTTGTTGAGTATAGGCTTTTGTAGTAGGATCTGATGATTTCTTGAATTTCCTCAGTTTCAGTTGTTTTGTCTCCACTTTCCTTTCTGATTTTGTTAATTTGGATACTCTCTCTCTGCCCTATAGTTAGTCTGGCTAAGGGATTATAAATCTTGTTAATTTTCTCAAAGTACCAGCTTTTGGGTTTGTTGATTCTTTGAATGGTTCTTTTTGTTTCTATTTGGTCAATTTCTGCTCTGCGTTTGATAATTTCTTGCTGTCTACTCCTCTTGGGTATATCTGCTACTTTTTGTTCTAGAATTTTCAACTGTGCTGTCAAGTTGCTAGTTTATGTTCTCTCCAGTTTATTTTTGGAAGCACTCATAGGTATGAGTTTTCCTCTCATTGCTGCTTTCATTGCATTCCATAGGTTTGGGTATGTTGTGTTTTCATTTTCATTAAAATCTAGAAAATCTTTATTTTTTCTTTATTTCTTCTTTGACCATGCTATCATTTAATAGAGCATTGTTTAGTTTCCATGTGTATATTGGCTTTTTGTTGTCTTATTTGTTATTAAAGACCAGCCTTAGAACATGGTACTCTGATATGATGCATGGGAGCATTTCAATCTTCTAATATCTATTGAGGCTTATTTTGTGACAGATTATATGGTCATTTTGGAGAAGTTGCTGTGAGGTGCTAAGATGAAGTTATATTTTTTTTTCTTAGGGTTATATGCTCTATAGATGTTTATTAATTCCAATTGGTTCATAACTTCAGCTAGTTTCCTTGTGTCCTTGTTCATTTTCTGTCCATTGATGAGAATGGGATGTTGAGGTCTCACACTATTATTGTGTGGGGTACAATTTTTTGAACTTTAGTAGGGTTTCATTTATGAATATGGGTGCTCTTGTATTTGGAGCATATATGATAAGGATTGAGAGTTCCTCCTGACAAATTTTCCCTGTAATGAGTGAAAAGTGTCCTTCCTTATTTTTTTTGATAACATTTGGTTGAAAATTTACTTTATTCAATATTAGAATGGCCACTCCATCTTGCTCCTTGGGGTCATTTTCTTGCAAGTTTTTTTTTTTTTTTTTTTTTTTTACAACCTTTTACTCTGAGATATTTTCTGTCTTTTCTCTGAGATGAGTTTCCTCTGTGCAGCAAAATACTTGATTTTGTTTATGTATCCAGTCAGATAGCCTATGTCTTTTTATTGGGGAATTGAGTCCATATATGTTATCATATATTAAAGAATAATGGTTTCTGTTTCTTGCTATTTTTCCTTTTAGAGGTAGAATTGTGCCTGTTTGTCTTTCTTCGTTTGGTTTTCTCACTTTGGTATTTTCTTGTTTTTAGTAGGATCTCGTTTCCCACCTTGTATTGGGTTTTCCACCTATAATTTGTTGTAGTGCTGGGTTTGTGGTCAGATATTGTGTAAATTTAATTTTGTCTTAGATTATCTTGGTCTCTCCATCTATGGTGATTGAGAGTTTTGCTGGGTATAGCAGCTTGGGCTGTCCCTTGTGTTCTCTACTTTCTAAAAGCTACTTCTCTATCTTTTCACAAACATTCAGATTATTTTTATACTGATTCTACTTTGATACAAATAAAATGTTATCAAGTTGACTATCAAGTTCTTGAAGAGTCAGTAATTGTAAAATCACCCTTTATACATTTTTAACTTATCTGTTTTTTAAATTTAAATTAATAAAACCTTTGGGAAGATCTACTCAGGTCCTATTGTATTTGCTTTTGCCCATAACACAATGTTCTCCCTTTATGCAAATATCACCATGTGTTTAAAAAATATGTTTGAAGACTTAATACTTAATATAGTCTCTATTCAAAATCTTAATCTTTATACTCTTTAAGATATTTATTATAGACCTTTCTATTTTAACACTGCCATATTTCCTTTTATGTTCTTAACATGTATACAATAAAATAAAACAAATTTATATATTGATTAGAAAATACAAGGGCTAATTAAATGTGATGAGTAGAGAACTAATTTAAATATCTAACACAAAGTAGGACATTCTACCTTTGTTCATTTATTACAGAGCTGGGGTTGACTTTACTTTTCTGTGTTTTTATCTTCCATTGCAGATTGAAGGGCCCATTATCAGCATAATGTCTGTCATCAATGATTCCAGCTTGTACCCTCGATTCCTTCTGACTGGTTTCCCAGGCCTTGAAACTAGATATGGCCTGATTTCCATCCCTATATTTTTGGTGTATGTCACTTCTATTGCAGGGAACATTACCATCTTATTCATTATCAGAACTGAATCTTCCCTCCATCAGCCAATGTACTACTTTTTGTCTATGCTGGCACTCACTGACCTTGGCCTCTCTACCACGACCTTACCTACCATGTTCAGTGTGTTTTGGTTCCAAGCCCGGGAGATCCCCTTTAATGCTTGTCTGGTTCAGATGTACTTCATTCATGTTTTTTCAATTATTGAGTCAGCAGTGCTGTTGGCCATGGCATTTGACCGCTTTGTAGCAATTCGGGAACCTCTGCGCTATGCAGCTATTCTAACCAATACTGTCATAGTTGGAATTGGCTTGGCAATTGCTGGAAGAGCCTTAGCCCTGGTCTTTCCAGCCTCCTTCCTCCTGAAGAGGCTTCAATATCGGGTTATCAATATACTCTCCTACCCATTCTGCCTGCACCAAGATCTCATAAAGACAACTGTATCCAGCCGCTGGGTCAGCAGCATCTATGGCCTCATGGTGGTAATCTTCTCCATGGGACTGGATTCTTTGCTTCTCCTCCTGTCCTATATCCTCATACTGGGCACTGTATTGAGTATAGCCTCCAAAGCAGAACGGATAAAAGCACTGAACACTTGCATTTCCCACATCTGTGCTGTACTCACTTTCTATACACCAATGATTGGGCTATCCATGATACGTCGCTATGGGCAAAATGCTTCCCCAATTGTCCACGTGCTCATGGCCAATGTATACCTACTGGTTCCTCCTCTCATGAATCCTATTGTCTACAGTGTGAAGACTAAGCAGATTCGTGACAGAATCCTAAGGAAATTAAAAAACATAAAATTTAGGGAAAAAGGGAACTAGGAAACATCTTTATTATATATAATATTTCTTCTTTACATAAATGTTTGATGTAAGTTTTGTTAATAATGTTTTGTCTTTAAGACATTGGATCCAAACCTCAATGTCAGAAAAATATTTGTCTTCTCAGCATAGAGAATTAAAACTTGTCTTTATTTACTTTTTAAACAAAAGCCTTCGGTTTCTGAAGATATTCAGATTTCAAAGACAATTCTTAATTGAAATCTAAAACTTAGATCAACAATACTGTCCTAAATTACTTTTCGTAGTATAAAAATATTTTGCATATACATTTTGATTTTGTTAAATCTAGAAGACATATTTTCAAAAAAAAATGCAGGTTATGAAATGTAACACTATTCCCAAGCTGTAGGTTGTTGTTTTGTTCTACTAAACAATGTCTTTTGCCTTACAGAAGCTTTTCAGTTTCATGAGGTCCCATTTATCAATTCTTTATCTTAGAGCCTGGGCCATTGGTATTCTGGTCAAGAAATTTCCCCCTGTGTCAATGAGTTCAAGGCTATTTTCCACTTTCTCTTTTACAAGATTCAGTGTACCTAGTTCCTACCTGTTGCCTTTTGAGGTCCTTGATCCATTTGGATTTGAGCTTTGTGCATGGTGATAAATATAGATCAATTTGCATTCTTCTACATGCAGACTGCCAGTTAAACAAAGAATCATTTGTTGAAGATTCGTTCTTTTGTCTAGTACATAGTTATTTATTTATTTATTTATTTATTTATTTATTTATTTATTTATTGTCAAAGATCAAATGTCCATATGTTTTCAGGTTTATTTCTCGATCTTCAGTTCTATTCCATTCATTCACCTGTTAGTCTCTGTACCAGTACCAAGCAGTTTTTGTCACTATTCCTCTGTGATACAGGTTGAGGCCGGAGATAGTCATTCCTCAAGAAGTTCTTTTATTGTTGAAAATTGTTTTGGCTATTCTGTTTTACTGTTATTTTTATGAAGTTGTGAATTTCTATTTTCATGTCTGTGAAGAATTGTGTTTTAATTTTGAGAAAAATTGCATTGAATCTGTATATTGTTTTTTGGCAATATGGCCATTTTTACTATGTTAATCCTACCAAAATCTATGAGCATGGGAGATCTTTACATCTTATGAGCTCTTTTTCAATTTCTTTTTACAGGGATTTATAGTTCTTGTCATACATGTCTTTCACTTGCTTATTAAGAGTTACACCATGATAATATATATGATTCTGGGTATTATAAGGGTTGTTGTTTCCCTAATTTCTTTCTCAGCTCATTAGTGATTTGTATAAAGAGAGGCTTGAGTTAATTATGTATCTTACTACTTTGCTAAAGAAGTTTATTAGCTATAGAAGTTCTCTGGTAGAATTTTAAGCGTTGCTTATGTGTACTCTTATATCATCTATATAATATGACTATTTTCTTTCCAATTCGTATCTTCTTGATCTTCTTTAGTTGTCTTTTTACTCTAGCTAGAGCTTCAAGTACTATATAGAGCAGATATGGAGAGAGTGGACAGCCTCATCTTTTCCATGATTTTAGTGAGGTTGCTGTATATTGCTTTTATTGTATTTATATATGTGCCATGAATTCCTGTCCTCTCCAAGACTTTTAACATGGAGAGTTGTTGTATTTTGTCAATGACTTTTCAGCATCTTGTGAGATGACCATGATTTTTTTCTATGAGTTTGCTTATTAAAGGATTATATTGATGAATTTTCTTATATTGAACCATACACCCCTGGATCCCTGGGATAAAGCCTACTTCACTGTGGTGAATAATATTTTGGATGAGTTTTTTGGATTCAGTTTTTGAGAGTCTTCTATTTGAAAATAGATCCCTTTCTCATACTATATATCCCAACCACAGTATACACTCCCTCTACTCCTCCTAGTTCCTACTACCTCCCTTCTCCCCTACATATTATCTTTCTCCATTTCTCCTTCAGAATAGAGCAGGCCTCCAAGAATTGACAACCAAACAGGGCAAATCAAGTTATGGTAAGACAAGGCAAGAGCCCTAAAACCAAGACTGGATAAAGCAACCCAATAAGAGAAAAAAAAGTCTCAATAGCAAAGAAGAGTCAGAGAAATATCAACTTCCACTGTTAGAAATGTGCCAACCTAACATTAAAAACATATATGCAGAATAATTAGAATTAGTGCAGGCCTAGTGCTTTAAATCACATGGTACACAAAATATATTCAAGGAATATGGTTCAATGTTCTATGTCTTAACCTCCTTTTATAAAGTTAATATGTTGTTATCTAATTTACAAACATCTTTAAGGTTTGATTGAAATTTTACAGTATGATATTCTTGTCATTTATTTCACATATTGATTTAACTTCTATTTCTATAGACATTATCCGCATGCTGTGGATACATCTGAAAACCTGTCTTCACCTAAGACTTGGGGGAAGCTTGTTAAATAGGGGTTGTAAAGATTGTAATGGCCAGAAGATCATGGAGTATGCTATGATACTGTGTCCATGTAATATCAGATATTATAAATTCTCACAAAAGTGAAAATCAAGTCTGGCTTCCATCTTGTAGAGTCAAATCAAATATTGCCCATGACTCCTTCTTTCTTCTATCCTTCTCTCCATCCTTCTTTCCTTTCTTCCTTCCCTTCTTTCCTTCTTCCATTTCTCCTATACTCTTTTGCTTCCTTCCTTCCTTCCTTTCTTCTATAATTCCTTAGGTTCACTTTATAAATAATATTCATTAGTCATGTTATTTGCATTCATTTTGTCTCTTTTTGTATATTTTGAGTCATTTTAACAGCAATGAGTAAATCATGAAAACAATTTAATCCAAGTATTTAGTTCTATGGACTTGGTATTCTGTCTAAATATATATTTTGAAATTGAGTTATCTCACAGTTATGTAAGACTCAGTATAATCAAAAGTGGAAATGCTCACTTTCAAGGAAGGCCATTTTGTACTTAAAGGCTTTGACTTGCCAGTGTTTGGCAATACATTTGGTCCCACTGTATAATCATAAGTGAGGTTTTGTAGTGTAATATAAATGGGCTTTCTATCTATGTAGTATATGCTAGTCATTGTCTGTTAATTTCTCTACCTTTGTTTTTTTTTTTTTTTTTTTTTTTTTTTTTTCAATATACATCCAATGGAAAACAGTCTATACTCAAACTAAGAATGTTCATTTGGAACCATGATATAAGGCCAGTTCCTCTACAACTTGTTGTGTAGAAACTTAAGTTATGCCTGTCAATTTCTGTAGTGATTTGTTAATCTACTCTCAAACAACAAATAATGATTTTCTATAGCATAAAGTTTGAATTTTATAATTTTAAATAAATTTTATTTTATTTCTCAGGCTATTCTATAAAAGAATAATAGATGTGACAAATGATTTTCACAAATAAACATTCTGTAATATCTGGACTCATTTTAGATCAAATTGCTTAAAAATTATATACAACATAGAAATTAGAATCAAATTGAAAGATGCATCAACGTGTTCCTCTGTAAATCCACTCTCCATGCAGCCACAGTAGTATTGGTTTTCTCCATCTACACAGACACCTCCATGGAGACATGGATGACTAGAACATTTGTCAAAGTTGAGTTCACAGTTGTCTCCAAGGAATCCAGGTGTATAGTCAGAGAAGAGTAAGTGCTAAGAGAATCCTGACATGTAGTACCACATAGACATGGCTGGGATCCACATTCATTAATTTCCAGCTCACAGTTTATACCGGAAGTCACCATACCTGCCTTGGTATCCAGGCACACAGAAACAGGTGTAGTCATTAATTCTATCCTGGCACAATGTTCCATTGTGGCAAGTGCTGGAAGCACACTCATTATGATCTGTCTCACAGAACTTTGTAGCATATCCACCAAGGCAGATACATGTAAGGTACTCAGTGTCTTTATAGCTGGTGCATACACAATGGCAGGTGTTCCTTTCACAGGAATTAGTAGCAGTTTCACTGGTCAGCCTACTGTATCCAAGAGGACATTGATAGAGGAAACCCCTTTATCCTTGGGTATTTACACAAGTGGCAATTCTTTTAGATCTTCATAGTCTTTGTTCAAATTATTGGCTGTTTGAATAACAATTGTCTTCTAGAAAAAACCCTTGTGCATAGAATTGTTTTGGTAAGAAACACTGTTGACAACTATATCTGTCACTGCTGGCCTAGATACACAGGTGTCCTGTGTGAGATGGGCATAAGTGAATACTGTAAAAATCCCTGCCAATTTGGAGGGGGCAATGTGCTGAGTTGTCCATAGAGGATAAATAGAGACATTTATAGGCCTGCCCTTCTCCTTCAACTACCTTGGAGACTCAGGCTATGTTTTAATCTGTCAGCCTGGATTCACAGACAAGAGCTTAACATAACTGTCCTCTGAGATGCTCCACACAGGAGCTGACCAAAACAAATACAAAGACCCATAGCCAAACATTAGACCAAGCACTGGAGTTTTTAAGGAAGAGTTGGGGGAAGTTTGTTGACCAACAGTCAAATAACCTGGACATTTGGGGACTCCCAAAGACTGAATGAACTACTGTTCAAAGAACCTACAAGGGCTGAAACTAGGGTTCCCATACATATGAAATATTTATGCATTTTGGTCCCCCAACTACTGGAGCAGGGGCTTACCCTGATTTTGTTTCCTGCCTGTGAATCATACTCCCTTACCTGGGCTACCTTGTTTACCTTCAATGGGAGTGGAAGCGACTAGTGACTTGAGGCACCAAAAAGGGTTGGTACTCAGAGGAGGGCTGTCCCTCCTTTTCAGAGGGGAAGGTAGAGGAGGAGCCATGTGACACAGGGACTGAGAGGAAACTGGGGCTGCAATCAGGATGTAAAGTGAATAAATAAATAAAATAATGGAAAATATCAAATTGAAATCTCCCCAACATGGAATATGCCTCAATTTCCTGGATGTCATTTCTATGATGTACTGTATAATTCATTTATATATATATATATATATTAGACTATTTTATGAGTTGCCTTATAACATTAATTTTATTGATTCATTATTTTAATTTTTAATCATTTTTTAACATCCAAACTGCAGTTTCTCTTCCCTTCTCTCCTCCAAGTCTGTCCACTCCACCTTCTTACCAAACTTGCTCCCAACCAACTCTTCCTCCATTTCTATTCAGTAAAGGACAAGCCTCCCATAGAGATCCAACAAATTTGGCATGGCAAATTGCAGTAATACTGGATATCTCCCTTAACATTAAGACTAGACAAAGCAACCCAGTATGAGGCAAAGGGTCCCAAAGGAGTAGAAATGAGTCCTTGTTCACACACTGTTAGGAGTCTCACAAGAACAAACTACAAAATTATAATTATATACGGAGGGCTAGATCAGTCCCATGCAGTCACAGTTCAGTCTCTGTGAGCCCCTATGAGGCAGGGTATGGGATCTGGGGCTTATCTTTTAGTTTCACTGACTCCTTGGCTCCTATAGTCCATTCTACCCCTCTTCCACAGGATTCTCAGAGCTTCTGCTACTGTTTAGATGTGGGTCTCTGCATGTCTCCACTGGCTGCTGAATGAAGCCTCTCTGATGTTTAGGCTAGGCACCAGTCTATAAATATAGCAGAATATTGTTAGACATCATTTAATTGACATTCGTTTTAATGGCATACATATTTGGTTTAACTCTAGGTTTTTGGGCTCTCTAGCCTCTAGATCTTCATCTTCTAGTCAAGGTTAGAGGTAGGCTTCCTCTTGTGATTTCATGTTGAAACCAGTCATTGGTTGGCCACTACCAAAATTTCTTTGACACCTTTATCCCAACACATCTTGGAAAGCAGGGCAAATTCTAGGTTATATGGCTGTGTTGTTGCAATTCCTACACTGGGATTCTTGCCTAACTAAAGAAGATGACTAATTCAAGCTATGTATTCCCTATTGCTAGGAGTCTTAGCTAGGGTCAAAGGAAGATGACCAATTCAGGCTCGGTATTACCACATTGCTTAGTTATGGTCACACTTGTAGATTCCTGGAAATTTTGATTGCACTAGGTTTCTACCTCAACTCTGAGATACCACCCCCAGATTCCAGCTGTATTTCCCAGTATTCTCTTTCTTCATTCTTCCCCAACCTGATACCTCCTGATCCTACACAACTTCCATCTACAATGCATATTTTATTTGCCCTTCACAGGAAGATTGTTATGTTCCCCATTAAAACCTCTGTGATACTTAGCTTCCCTAGGTCTGTGAATTAATAATATTGTTATCTTTTGCTTTATTGCTAAATCCACTCATAAGTGAGAACTTATCATGTTTGTTTTTTCTGGGTCTGGATAACTCACTTGAGATGAATTTTTTCTAGTTCCACCATTTGTTTGCAAATTTCATGATATCGTTGTTTTTAACAGCTGAGTAATACTTTGTTATATAAATGTTCCACATGTTCTTTACCCATTCTTCAGTTGAGGGACATCTGGGTTGTTTCTATTTTTGGCTATTACAAATAAAACAGCTGTGAACATAAATGAGCAGGTGTCCTTGTAGTAAGATGAGGTGTCTTTTGGTTACATGTCTAGGGATGACATAGTTGTGAGGTCTGAGACACCAACATATACATTTCCAGTTGACAGTTCAAGTTTTTATCCACACCAGCAATGTAGGAGTGTTCCTCTTAGTCCACTTACTTGCCAGCATGTGCTGTCAATTGTTTTTTAATGTTATTCATTCTGACACATGAAAAATGAAATCTTAGAATCATTTTAATTTGCATTTCCTTAATGGCTAATGATGTTAAAACTTTCTTTGCTTTTAAGCAATTTGAGATTCTTCTGTCAAGAATTCTCTGTTTAGATCTGTGCCACATTTTAAATTGGATTATTAGGGTTTTTTTTTTTCCTATGTTCATTTTCTTAAGTTCTTTATATAATTTGAAAGTTATATCTCCATCAGATGTGGCATTGGTGAAGATTTTTTTTCTATTTTGTAGGCTGATAATTTGTCCCATTGGCAGTGTCATTTTCTTGTTGGTGAGCAATGGCTGAGCTGGGAGACAGAGGTGGGACATTAAGATTCATGGCCAAGGTGACCAAGGAAAAAGGTGAATAGCCATACAGGGAACTGGGAGCTGCAGAGGGGAAGAATACAATTATGTAAGAGCAAGGGAAGCATAGACTCCCTGGTTGAGTCTAGGGTAACAAAAATGGAGTATAGACTTTAATAAGTAGTAATCCAGGAGTATCCAAGGAAAGGCATTAGCAAAGTGGAAGTTTGGGAGTGGCCAAGCCATTGAGGTGATTAAGACATATTAAATATAAGGCTAGATGTGTTTGTCTGTATGCATATATGTGTGTGGGAATGTGTGTGTATTAGTGTGTGTGTGTGTGTTTTATTCAGGAATCCAGAGATTGTTGTTTACCTGATTTCTTTCTTTCTTAGTCTGTTTGTATGTAGAAGGCCTAATGACTTTTTTTAAAGTTAATTTTATATCAACCATTTCATTGAAGGTGTTTATAAGCTGTAGGAGTTTCCTGGTAAAATTTTGGCCCCACTTTTGTATAATATGTCATTTGCAAATAGCAATATTTTCAGTTCTTCCTTTTCTATTTGTAACCAGTTGGTCTACCTCAGTTCTATCATTGTTCCAGTGAGAATTTCAAGTACTATATTAAATAGATATAGAGTGTGTGAACAACTTTGTTGTGTCCCCGATTTTAGTGAAGTTGCTTAAAGTTTATATCCACTTAATTTGATGTTAGCTATTGGCTTGCTGTTTATTACATTTATTATTATTTAGGTATAATCCTTGTATCTCTGACATTTCCAAGTCTTTTATCATTAAGGAGTGTTGCATATTTTCAAGGGCTTTTCAGCACCTAATGAGATGATAATGTATTTTTGCCTTCAGTTTTTTGTTTATATGGTGGATTACATTGACAGATGTTTATATGTTGAACCATCTTTGCATATCTAAAAAGAAGCCTATTTGATTATGATGTATGATATATTCAGTATGTCCTTGAACTCTGGTTGTATTTTATTGAGTATTTTTAATTCAATATTTATAAAGGATATTTATCTATAGTTCTCTAATTTTACGAAGGCACTAAGTGCTATGAACTTTCCTTTTAGCACTGCTTTCAGTCTCTCACACAAATTTTGGTATGTTGTAACTTTGCTCTCATTGAATTATAGAAAGGATTTCATTTCTTTCTTGTTTCTGCCTTGATACAGTTGTCTGGTCATTTAGTAGAGCTCTCTAGTTTCCATGAGTTTGTAGGCTTTTTGTTGTGTCTAATGTTTTTAAAATTCAATTTAATCTGCAATGGTGATAAGATATAGGAGGTTAATTTGATTTTCTAGATTCTGATGAGATTATCTTTGTGTCCAAGCATATACTAACTTTTGGAGAAGGCTCCATGAGGTCTTGAGAAGAAGGTGCATTATTTTGTGTTTGGGTGAAATCTTCTATAGATATCTGTTAAGTTCATTTGAATCATAACCTTTGTTATCTTCATTATTTCTCTGTCTAATGTCTGTCTCAATGACCTGTCTATTGGTGAGAGTGTGGTGTTGAAAACTTCCACAAATAATGTGTGGGGTTTAATGAGTGATATAAGCTTTAGTAATGTTTTCTGTGCTAACGTATGTTCCCTTGCATTTGGGACATGGGTGTTTAGAATTGTTTTACATGCAGTTGGCTGAATAATCCTGATACCAGCAGGACTCCTCAGAAAGGCAATGGGAACCCTTGCCCAGGCAATGGAGGTCATGGGGAATTGGTGGGGTACTGGTCCAACCTGGTTGTTCTTGGAGGGTCATGTATGCTTCCATGGGGAAATAGGATGCTTGTGGATTCCCCTAAGGCTCCTCAGTAGTAGGTCAAGCAAGCCTGGAGCCAGACAATGAAGGTCAAGGGATCTTGAACAACGTTAAAAGATTTCTGTTTTAAAGGATGTCATGAGAAATCCTTTATAATATCACCATATTTCACAATCATATTCCTTTTTTATGTATATAAAACTTTTGGCATAATCATGTCGTGTATGTGTGTGTGTGTGTGTGTGTGTGTGTGTGTGTATTGTTGTTGTTGTTGTTCACAATAGGGAAAGGCATGAAAATAATCTAACTTTTCAGCAACAGGTGAATATATTATAAATTTGGTATTCATGTAACGTCCTGACTTTAAAAAAGGAAATCTTCTCACTTGAGAGTACCTGAGTAAATCTTATGGCACTATGGGAACTGACATCAGCCACTCTTAGACAAAGAATTTATTTTCTAAATCTAGAATATTAAAAATATCAACCCCCAAACACCAAAACAACAACAACAACAAAAAAAAACATCTAGCTCACAAATGCAAAGAGTAGAAAACTAGTTGTTACTAGATCCATGATGATGGCAATAGGGAGATGAGAAAATTTTGGTCAAGATATACACACATACATTCATTCATACATGCATGCATGCATACATACATACACACATACATACATACATTTATTCATGTGCGTGTTATTTTGTAGCTCATGATCTTACAATGAAGGCAATGATGATCTTGAGCTTTCACATTTTCCTGTCTCTAATTCCTTAATTTTGGAATTATAAGCACATGCCACAAGGATCAATTTTATGAAGTGGTTAGGACTCTATCCAGATGTTTAATATCCCAAACAAGCATTGTAGTAACTGAACTACATGCAAAAAACTGTGAGGTAAAAACTGTGTTTAGATATGATGACTAATTCTGGATGTTACCATCTAAAATTGTAAATATATATTAACAAGAATCTACCATAAACTTGAAAATTTCCTAGGTTATTGTTACATCTTTTCACAATGAAAATAATAAAAATAGAAGCAAATTGTAAGGTTTTAGCTTCAGTTAACCTTTTCACAATTAGTTCTTTTATCAACTTTGCATTATATAATATATATGTATATATAGTCAACTATATTTTAATAATGAGAAGAATTAAATCCCATTATTGTAGAAAAATAAGTGAAGCTAAAAGAAATTATATTAAACACAAACATAAAAGATTCAAAAGTTTTGCTTCATGTATAACATAACAAACAAGTGAAATACCCCAGTAATAAAAATTTCATGCTTCAAAGACAAAATATAAATGCAACCAAGGAAAACAGATATGTCATATTTAAAAAAGCAGCACTGAGACTTACAAGTTGTCATCCCAATCAATATGTGGAGGAAGAATAGAATAAAGTAACTTTTAGAAAGCTCTGAAAGAAAAATCTATATTTAGAATTTTATATCACCAAAACCCAGTCACAAAAGAACAGACATAATATGCAGTCATCGATAATTGGTATTAGCCCCAGAAAGCGCTGAATACCCTAGAACCACTCCCAGGCCATATGAAGCTCAAGAATAACAAAGGCCAAATATTGAAAGCCTCAGTCCTTCTTAGGAAAAAAAATAAGTGTATAGCACCCTCTCAGAGTGTGGCAGACCTGGACCTTAAATCATTAATAATCTGAGTGCTAGGAATATAGTCTTTTGGCAATTTTGGTATCCAAAGATCAATATGTTTAATCTATACACATCAAGAAAACTCTGAATGTTTCCATGTTACATTCTGTTCTACATGTACTTTATGCTTATGGTAACTAGTGGGATTTCAATGCATGTTATCAAACCTCTAAAAGAATCGCCAAAATGCATTTAAAAATCTGTACATGTATCTCTCTTCTTTAAATAAAGTTGTGAGAAAAAAGGTAAATAACAAAAAATGATCAAATGAACATAAAATTAAAGGATTTTAAGTAAATACATAAATGCCAGATATGATCCCGTATCAATGAAAACATTATCTTTGGGGATAGAAAACAAGAAATATTGGAATAGTACATATTTGAAAAATGTAAGTGACTATTGAGCAAATATGACAGTAAGCTAATGAACATATAATTGAATATAGTGTGATAAAACTCTATAATAAATATACAACAACTATCAACAGTAATATACATAAATTAACAAGTAAGCATACTAAAAGTTTTGAAAAATTTATTATTAACTGATATAGATAAGGCAGTTACTTTACACTTTTCAGTTGCATAAATACAATCACGACAATAGCTAGAATTATGGTATATATATATATATATATATATATATATATATATATATATATGCATATCCTGTTGCTAAAAATGTAATTGCAAACCAGAATATTATTCTAAAGGACTAAAAGCTTAAATTGAATTAAAAAACATGTGTGTGTATTCTGTATTATAATATATACAGATATACATATGTATGATAGTGAGCTTAATGGTTAGGTTAAGCATATCTTGTTAAATCAGAATAAACATAGTATACTAAAATTGATACAATGTTGCAATAGAAATTTGTGGTCTTTGGAAGAGCATAGTGATTTAAATTATCATGATATAGAAGGCTCTAAAGGAAAAAATGGCACTTTATAAGCTGACTATTCTAGTAAATTCAAAGCTTTGTAAATTTCAAAATAATAGAATATTTTGTAGTTACCATTTTATCTTCAAAATCCCACAGTTATGAAATCAGCACTTAGATAATTATCTCAGTCTCACCTATAAAAGAAACTTCAGGAAACAACAGCTTTTGCAACCACAATGGTTACATCAAAATATTTTGCAAAACACCCACCAGTCCTCTGACAAAAGAGGGAAAAGGCTTTTATTACTAAAAGACAATTGTAAACAAATTGAAGCATCATAATAAAACAGCAATTGTTTCTTTAATGAAATAGCTTGAAAATCCACATATTTAAAACACTTAGAGCAGAGTGTTGACTTGGTGTTCTATTGAAAAGTGCCTTTTACTGAAGGACCAGTTCCTTTGTGAGCTGTGACTGTGGTCTGTGGAGCCTCATATAGTTATGTGTTAGTCTTTTTCCTTTCCTCGTACTTGTAATAACATTATCTTCACACGGTCATAGATTTGTTTGGTTCTCACCCCATATATGACAGGATTGAGCATTGGTGGCACCACCACATAAAGATTGGCCAGAAGTATATGTATATAGCGAGGCACATTCCTACCAAAGCGATGTGTCATGAAGGAAAAGAGGGCTGGTGTGTAGAAGGCAAGGATGACACAGACATGAGAACCACAGGTGCTGAGGGACTTGAGCCGGGCTTCGCGAGAAGAGAGATGAAACACAACACGTAATATTTGTGAATAAGAAAAAATAATTGCCACTATGTCTAATAGTAGATTGCATATGGCACACAAGCCATAGATTACATTGGCCTTGACACTGGCACAAGACAGACGTGCGAGACCCATGTGCTCACAGTATGTATGGGGAATGATGTGATGCCCACAGAAGGGCAGTCTCAAAATGAAAAATAGAAATGGAATGACAAAGATAATTGCCCTCACTAGCACAGCAATGCCGATCACAGAAACGACCTTGCTGGTGAGAATGCTGCTGTACCGAAGTGGGATACAGATGGCCACATAGCGGTCATAAGCCATAGCTAAGAGGACTGCTGACTCCATAAGTGTGAATTTGTGGATGAAAAACATTTGTATGAGGCAGTCTTCAAAGAGTATCTCCCTGAGATAGATCCAGAAAATCCCAAGCATTTTAGGGATGGTTGCTGTTGAAAGCCCCAAGTCAATGGTCGCCAACATAGCCAGAAAATAGAACATGGGCTGGTGGAGGCTGCTTTCAGTTTTGATCACAAACAAGATGGTTAAGTTTCCTAAGAGCGCAATCATGTATATAACACAAAAAGGAAATCCAATCCAGATGTGAAAAGACTCTAGTCCTGGGATACCCAGCAACAAGAAAGTGGAAGGGTGAAACTGAGTGTCATTAGGAAGGATCATTCATGAATCAGTCTTCAGAACTGCAAGCTCATTCAATTGGCAACTCTCCGGATAAATTTTTGAAACTGGAGACCTGGCACTCTTTAAAGAGATGAGATATGGACTAGGCATGCTCTTCTGGAGGCCATCATATCAACTTCAAATGCACTCCATGTCACAAGGACAAGTCTTGGAGGAAGCTACACATGACACAGTAAATTAAAGTAAAATATTATGTTAAATCTATTGCACAGTCATACATTCAGAAATAAATAGCCTTATAACTAACTGATCTTTAGTTAGGAATTATTTCACACTAATATTGCCTTTTATGAGCACTTTCTTATTTTGACCATCTTTAATAAGAGGATATTTTTGTATGCTGATGAATTTAGCTTCAACTGGCTCCTAAATGTAATACTAAAAATTAATCCAGTTGATCAAATGATAGTACTATGATGGTAGGTCAAGATTGTCAGCTTGACTATGTTAAGAAACACCCAAGAGATGACTAAACTCCCTTCTGGATGACCTTATGTTAATTTCCTGACACAAGTAAGTCAAATCAAGTGAATTAGTAAAAGTATTAATCCGTTGGTACATTACAATTCCTTTTAATTAATTATTATACAATATATTTTGATCATGTTTTTTACCTCCTCTATATCCTCCTAGATCAATTCCACCATATAACCCAACCTACTTTTGTTCATTCTCACCACTTCTCTCTCTCTCTCTCTCTCTCTCTCTCTCTCTCTCTCTCTCTCTCTCTCTCTCACATTTTCTCCATCTATATATTGATTTATCTATTATCTATGTACATACTAACCTAGGTTATATGTTCATTTTTTACTTGACTACAGACCAAACCACCATTTCTTGAGAGTAGTCTTGTATGATAATTTAATTAAATGCTTCAGAGTATGAAGTCTGCATCCAAATGATTTTTAGAAAACAGCAGAGTAATTCAATTTTTGAAAAAAATAAGAGCAATTATTGTTACTTTTTACAAATAATTTAAAGTCTCTGCATATCTTGATATAGACAATAGAGAGTAATTAAAAAAAGTAAACTTTTAACCTATTATTATTTCTAGACTAGGTAATGTTTCTCAAAATGAGTTTAAACAATATGTCAATGATATGCTATCATTCATTAAACACCAAGCATAGTAAAGTTTCTAAAATGCACTGGTTAGCATCTTCTGGTAGTATTACATAGAATTCATTATCCTTGCCCCCATTCCTTCCCAAAGCTTCATCTTTAGTTTTTACCTCTGATATGCTCCTTGTTTCTTGGCCTCTCTTCTATTTTCTCTTTCCCTTTGTCTGCAAGCTGAAAAATGAGAGACTCACCAGGCTGAGCTCCTGGATGGAATCTTGCCTTGGTTCTCTGTTCTTCTTTCTTGCTTTTATCAGAGCTTTACAATTCCCAGGAAGAACCTTTCATTATTGCCATTTCCCCAGAGCCAGTATTGTATAAAAAGAAACAAACAAACAAAAACAAAAAACAAAACAAAACAAAAAAATAGGTCCCTGTGGATTTTAGTTATTATTCTTGCTTCATTAATGAGGAAAATTGTAGCTTTTGAGCAAACCAAACGAAAAAGTAAGTTTTTGTGCAAGTGCCTTGCATGTCAATTAATCTATCCTACACTAAATGTTTTCTTAGCAATCATTTCTATAATTCCATACTGTCATCTCCTTCCTGTATCCAAGAGAAGATTTTCTTTCTAGAAATTCACATGCATGAAAGATAAAGATTCTTAGAACTCCTTTATTTATTAACTTAGAGAAAAATGTAATGAAAAATGGCAAAGAAATAATATGAGAGATACAACATGGAAAAGAAGTATATATACACAATTTAACATTTACCTGGTCGCTTTGCAAAGCCATACAAATTGTCTATTTGTGTTTTTTTGTGCATATGTATAAAACTCCATGTTTTTTTCTTGATAGCTTCAGCAGGAAGATGCTGGGAGACAGGAAATTCTGTCATTAAGGCACTGTTGAAGAGGGGCCTGCACATTTCCTTGTATGCAGACCAGAAAAGTGTTTCGAGGCAGTGTGTTTCTCTCTGATGGGAGTACCAAAAATGGAGAAGATAGATGATAGCTAGAGTAAGATATATTTTGAGGAACTTGATCAATTAAAATACACACACTCAAGCACACGCATGTGCACACACACACATAAACTCATGCACACACATATGCATACATAAACATACAGACACACACATACACAATACACACTCGTGCTCTCTCATACACACACACACACACACACACACACACACACACACACATGCACACATGTACATGCACACATCTTAGAAAGTCCTAGTTTGTTGCATTAAGTACATTGTTCCTCAGCTTACAAAAGTATTTCTTATATAGCTTTAATGACTTTTGTCCAGCTGAAACCTCTCCACTTTTGTTCATAATGTAATTAGTCATTAAAAAGCAATGATTCTTATAAAATATTTTTAAATTTCTTGAGAATTTATTTTATTAATTTAAATTGATGACTTCTGTGACATCAATCCCTATCTTTATATGTCACAGGATAAACATTCTCCAGTATTTTGTAGTCAGTCTTAGCTTTGAACCTGGGAAGATTACTTTTTACACTCTATTTTCTTATCTGAAATCTAGAATTTAATTTAAAAACTGTGATGAGCATGTAGACATATTGGAAAATTTTTTTAAATCAATTTTAGAAATTTTGTTTTTGTGTTGTCTGAGTCCATGTGTCTGTGTGTCCGTGTATATGTGTGTGTGTGTGTGTGTGTGTGTGTGTGTGTGTGTGTTTAGAGGGGTGCAATGTATACAAAGACTCTAGAGAAAGATGTTAGAACCCTTAAAACTGGAGTTACAGTAGTTGTGAGCTGCCTGACCTGGATGCTTGGATCTAAGGGCTAGCATCTTAACATCTATGTATTATTGTTTATGACCTGCTTTTAAATTAGGATGTAGAGTGAGAGAAAAGTGTAATAAGGATATAACAAAATAATATATTTTCAATAAAAGAGAAGAAAGAAGAATAAAATAAAATAATAAAAGTAACTTTTATTTTCCTGATGTAATTCTTATTCAGATCAAGGCTGAATAATCTCATCCTTTCTAGTTCTTTCTGAACTCTGGTGAACTGGGTTCAACTCAGCTGTTCTGGCTCAAACTCTTCAAGCTGACTGATTAAATATGATTTCTCTGTGCATCTCACTGAAGTTTTCTGCTTGGCATCAAACTAACTCTGCCAATTTGTTATAATCTTCTAGCTCCTCATTGTCTGGCTTCAACTGCCTCTGCTGACCTGCACTGAACTTCGTGAACTCAGGAATGAACTCAGCTCCATTCTCTCAGTGCATGGACTCCCAAATGACTCCTTCTCTCTCCCTAACACTACTCTTATAATAAATCTTTTCCTTATGCTTTTTTTGTGAGAGTAGGGCATATTCTATTTCTGACTCATTGTCAGATCATTCTCTGATTCATCACTTTGTCCCTCAATTATATGTCATTTTCAACCATGACAAACTAAGGGCATGTCTATATCCTAGCCAGAGGAATTAAAGGTGTGTGGCATGTCTACATTCCAGCTACACCACACATATCTAGGTCTTTAGATGTGATCCCTTTCCAGAGCAGCCATGTTGCTGGGTTAAAATCCTCTACAGAAACATATTTACTTTTAGTTAAATATTAGATATATTACAATAGTACTTTAAAACCTCTTTGACAGTTAACCTTAATATCTATGATAGAATTTGCTTTGATATAGAGTCTGATTTCTTTTTATTAACAAATAATGTTGCCTACACAGCGAATTGATATATTGGTCAATGTTGTACTTTGGTATAACAATCACAGAAGGATGGCTTCACATAACATTACACTATTTCAATCATAACTTTTATCCTGCTGAAAAATCCCTGGATTAGAAAACATGTACAATTGGGTTGGTTTTTCCTTGCTGTATACATGACAGAGATACTTTAGATAGAGGTATTCTTTATGTATTTCAGACAGAATGAAGTCTATCAGCCTATGTTATACTTCCTGGCCATTCTGTCACCTCTGACCTGAGACATCACATCCATTGTCCAATAAATGCTTGGAATTGTCTGCTTCAAGATCGAAAGACATCACCCAGATGTTCTTTATCTACTGTTTTTTTTTTCTTTTATTTTTTTTGACATGGAGTCAGCCTGTGCTTGTAGACATAGCCTATGACCATTACATGGCTATCTATAACCTTCTTCATTATACACTGGTACTGACAAAAAAGGTAGTATTTATCATTGCTTGGGTGATCCTTTTGAGACCATTGGTTAACATTTTGTTAGCACCAAATCATCCCTCCCCCATGCACATTGTGAGCACATGTGCAATGCATCATGATCAACATCATATATGGCTTACATGCTATCTCTATTCTGATATGTGACATTGTATCTATTATTTTCTGCAGTGTCCAGATCCTCAGTGCTGTATGTCAACTATCTTCTTAGGATGTTCAAGTCAAGGCACTTGGCACCTATGGATCTCACACGTTTGTCATGTTGCATTTGTCTTAGTTAGAGTTGTATTGCTGTGAACAGACACCATGATCAAGGTGAGCCTTATATATATAACAACATATAATTGATACTGGCTTACAGGTTCAGAGGTGCAGTCCATTATCATCAAGACAAGAGCATGACAGTATCCAGGCAGGCATGGTGCAGGAGGAGCTTGAGCTTTCTATATCTTCATCCAAAGGAAGCCAGGAGCAGACTAAGCATCCTCAGGCAGCTAGGAGGAGTGTCTCCAAGCTGATTCTCAGAGTGACATACTTCCTCCAACCAGGCCACACATTCTATTAGTGCTACTCCCTGGGCCAAACACATGCAAACCATCACAACATTCTACACTCCTGCTTTTTTATGACTCAAAGGTTTTTGCCATAATACACCAGAGCACATCCACATTCTTCTGGCCAATTTCTATGTAGTCATTCTCTTGCTCTGAACCCTGTATTTATAGCATCAGAACTAAACAGATTATAGAGCAAGTACTGAAAATGCTTCCTAAGAAATAAAACACAGCTCTGGTATTATTACAAAAAGAATGATGCACAAAAAGGGCATTCATTGAACAGTGATGTTCAATGTTCAAAATAGGAGGGGGGCATTTGTTCATTATACAGTCCCTAGTGGGAAGGGTTTTGTCAAATTTGACATGCTGTCCCCCTCAGAGTCTTTCTCTAACTTAGGTATTTAGAGTAAGACCAAGGTCGATCACACACACATACACACACACACACACACACACACACACACGCACGCATGCACACACACATACAAGCTTTTTGCAAACTCAGGAAATAATTATTATTTTTCATTTTAAACCAAATTCTGCCCAAGCATATCAGCCATATGAGAGAGAAAATAAAAATCTGATTATATCACTGAGAACTTTATTTATATGTAAGAGTATGAGACCTCTCACTGTGAACAAAATTATAAAACCTTTGAGTTTCTAGTCAGTGTGCTGCAGCTCTAGTTTTCCAAAATTTTCAAATAAGTATTATTAACTTATTGTAAAGGTTGGAAGTCAAGTTTAATGTTAACAACTCAGAATAAGATACCCTTTCCAAAGAATGTTTTCTTTGTGAGGTTTAGTATGTTCTATCCCTGAATAGTGTCACTGTTACAGGATGTAGGTAGTCCAAATAATGGCAAGACCAGCACTATGTTTGGCTTTGACAGTTTCATTTAAAGGAGTTCATTTAATATTATCCAATGTTATCTAGATCTGTGTAACATAATAGGCAATATGTAAATAAAATTTCCAAAAAATAATCTTTGTGAAATTCTGACAATCTTAACTTTCTAGTAAAAAATTTATCTCAAAACCTGTACAAATTTGCAAACCACAAGGCCCGTTGACCATTTTAAGATAAGGTTTGCTTCCAAATATTTCTCTTGAACTTTTGATGACATACTTATTTCATAGGCTGGGCTTTAGAGAGGAAATTATAACTAGTAATATTATTGTATAATTTGCACTGCACTTAAATTAGATAATTTCAAGAAAGTCGCTGCACAGTTATGCTGTGTAATTAGACATAAAATTGACTCTTATAGGACTTTAATGAGTGATAGAACTATTTTACATTAAAAATAATAATAATAATGACAATAATGACAATAATAATAATAATAATAATAATAATAATAATAATAAAGACACCATGCCACGCCAACACCAGCTACTCTCTGGCTCTAGTTGTCTGGTTGCCTACATGGCTGGCCCCATGCAGAGACTGCCCATCTCATAGCTTGCTTTTAGGGACTTTGCTCACACACTCTGCCATCCCTAATAGCTGAGTAGTACACCATTGTGTAAAGATACCACAATTTATGTATCCATTCATCTACTGAAGAACATCTGGACTCTTTCCAGCTTCTGGCTACTATAAATAGGGCTGCTATAATGTGTATTATATAATGGGTTATTAATGGGCACAGATGTAATAATAGTAATCTGAGAACTTTGGTAGAATTTAGTTGTAAATAAAATTAAGATTACAAGAAAATTAATATGCAAACTAAATAGACTTTGAATGCCTGTTTGCCTACTCACTGGCCAATAGAATACACAAATGTGCAACCACTGACCCTTTGCTATCTGTGGACATCATGTTAGATGAAGTTACATGAGCTAAGTGATGAGATGCACAAGACACAGGAGTAAAAAGTTAAATCCAGTAAATCATTGGTTTTCTCACAATTTTATTTTGGGTGATAAATCTTTTGCTTCATCGTTTCATCTAGTCAATAAAAAATTTGTTTGTTTCTCCATTCACATAGTGAAAATGGTAGAAAACTTAAAAGGGAGGTCAGAATGGACTCTCTACTGCAGGGTTACCTTCTCTGTAGTTACATCTGAGCACACAAATATTCTGAGTCATCTTCTTAATATGACCTTTATAATTTTTGCATAATTCTGGTGAGCTTCACCCATGATAAACAATGAATTTTAGTGAAACCCATAAGACACAAAAACAGTCAAAGATTAAAGTGCGTTTTCTGCAAATTCATGAAAATGTGTTCAGGAACAGAGTTCTGCCAAACCATCATATAATCCTAAAACGTACAATTATGACTTCAAAAGACAGGAGAGTATGACGACTAGAAAATCAAAATGGCATATCTATAAAATATTCTACAAAATGGGAACAAACAATAAAACATTTAGAAGAGATTTAAGCATATGTATTGTCATTAAGCAAACATTGAAATACATATCTGTGCAATGTAGTGAACAACAAGAAACTTGTTAATACGATGATTATAAATAACCAACCACATGTCATTAACATTTTAACCACCCCCCCCTCACTCTCACTTAGACTTAGACTTATATCGCATCTTGTGAATGGCAATGTATGATTTCAGTTGTGGAAATGAGTGTTTTGATAGTTATTATTACTTAAGATTGCAGCAACCCCATAACTGATTACTGTAATTAATAATGTCATTAAAATGTGCATTTGGTACATAATATGTGAGGACATGTTTATATTTTTTTCCTGAGTATCACTCTTATGGAGACAAATGTACACTGAATATTATAGATGTTAAAAAAAAAACTCAAGCCAAACATTATGAAGATATAAAATATGCAGTGCCAAGTAACTCTAATGATCAAATGCCAGTATCAGAATTCAGAACTTATATTCTTTATATAAAACAAAACCTAAATTATGTGGACATGTTTGTACTAATACAAATACATTATTTGTATTATATAAAATAATGTATTTTTTATATACATAAAACTAAATACATTGGCACAGCTACTCCCATTGGAAACAGAGAAAGTCAGGAAGTCAGAACATTATTTGGCTGTGAATAGAAAGCTCCTTTTGGGAGATTTTTTTGTGTCTGTAGAGAGTGATTGGCTAATTGGAATTTCAGTACTGTGGTGAGATTGGAATTTTTGCAGTTCCTGGGGGCTAACAGCCTTTTCCTGGACTAGTATTCGTCTTCTGAAGCAATCATTCCCAGTCCTACTCTGTATCTGAACTACTATGATCTGGCAATAGATTAAATTCTATTAGAACATATTTAATTAGGAAGCAACTGTCTTCTGTCAATCCAGAAGCTAAGAATACCTTCAGATAGCTTCTTGAGCATATTGGAAATGTTTCCTCAATCTCAGTGTAGCAGGCTTTCTTATCTATCCATCAATGCTTTAAAGTTGGCTTGATTTATGACTTTCTATATATTTTTAAACATATGAAAACTTCATAAAACTGTTTCTATGTTGGAAGAAAGAATTTGGCTTCACCTAAATTTTTGTACTTTGGACATGGTCACACATAATATCTCAAAATAAAATGTATTTTATTTCTGTCTTTTGAAAACAATTATAATTCTCTACAGAAACAAAAAAGAAAAAAGTTAGAAATGGTACTTAAATACATATCCACTATATTTTATGCCTCACTTTAAAATAAACTTATGTTTTATGTAAAAAAAGGGAATCTCAAAACATAATTTAATTGGGTCACTATTTGGAAGTCTGACTTACATTCTTTAGATTGTTATACACAGATATATACTAATAGGCTTGGAATCTCTAGATGAGGCCATTATTCCAGAGCTCTTCTTGTGGTATCTGCCCATGAACAAACTCAAACAGTATCATTGATGCAGGGTCAACAAAGATAATTGACAAACTCTTTTTGGTCAAGAGAAATGGTTACAAATTTAAGACTTCCCTTTAGAATACACTTAGAGCTCTGTGAAGTTGTAGTTTAAAGATAGGAATTATACACATACAACCCTGGAGGAATAGAACAGTAAATAATATAAATTGATGTTCTTTTTCTACTTTATAGCGTAAACATATGCTATAACATATAGTAAAAGAAGTTAGGTGTTAGTTTTTGCTATTCAAAAAAGGTTTGCTCATATATTTTCTGATTGTCTGCAGTGCTTTCAAAATGCAACCACTTCCAGTCAAAATTCAGCCTGTCATTTAATAAATGTTTCTTTCAGAGGAGACATTCTTTGGATTCTTGAAATTTGATTTATAAGCTATTAATAAAAATAAAATCTGTTCTGTATATATTTTCAAATTATGACTGAAATTGTAATTCTGGACTTGCATTAAGAAATCAAACCCATAATCTGTATTTTTTGGATAGTCATTCGTATGTCTCTGTTTTGTGAAGCCTGTATAGATAAAGCAGTACAAATTGGTGGTCAATCAGAGCTGCAAGATTTTGGACCTCTTAATCTGACTCTCTCCCTTTCCTACATGACTTCTTCTTTACTCTGCACTCCCTGTCAGTGATGTGCTAGCTGAGGGACGGCTTCTCGAACTAAATGTTCTCATAATTTAAAATGTTTCAGTGAGGATATTTAATTTCAATTATCACTTGGACATTTTCATTTTCCTATAATAGATGGGAAAAATTTTAAGTGTATTCACTTTTAGATTAGTTGGTAAATATCCCTTCAGAAATGGAGGATGGACAGTCAAGTAGGTACAAGCAGAAAGCAATCACACACTCTAGAAAGGACCTCAAAGTGTTGTCTAAATGCCTAGGCAGAGGTAAGTAAAATGCATCATTTTGTAAAGCTTCTTATTTGTTTTATAAACCTGTTTATTTTAAACATATATAGATTGATGTTTCCAATAGTGCTAATGCACAGACACGTTAACTTGAATATTTAAATAAACTTCATAAGTATCTCAGTGATTAGATTCACTTGATCATATGAAACCAGAAAATGAGGCTCTCTGGGGTGGACTGATGGCTCAGTGGTTAAGGTTATTCGTTCAGCAAGCAGGCTTAGGTGTGATTCCTAGTACCAACATGGTAGCTCACATCTATCCTTGTATTTAATTACAGAAGATATAATTTCTTTTGAACTGTGCTCATTTTGCATGCAAAGAGTACACAGACTTACATGCAAGAAAATTACCTACAAACAAAAATTCTAGAAAGTAATAAAGAAAGCAAGGCCACGTTTTGAAATAAAAACAGTAAGTACACCAAATTAGAATACTTACATTTCATATTCAAAGTGTTCTTGAAATTATCAGAAAATGTAAATATGGATAGTTAATCAGAAAGGACATTTAGATCAGTTACTTTTTCAGAAAACAATAGAACCACTTGATTTTAAGAAAGGATATTAATAAAGATACATGACAAATAAAATCAAACATATAATATTTTGTTTGATGTTACTCAACAACAAAACAATTAAGTTCAAATTCTTTTGAAATGAAACAATTTAAGGAACCTGTCTCTTATCTTCTTTGTTCTTACACCATAAATAATGGGGTCTAACATGGGTGGTACAAGCAGATACATATTAGCAACAAGTATGTGTACATGTGGAGCCACTTTATGCCCAAACCTATGGGTGAGGAAGGAGAAGAAGGCTGGAGTATAGAACACTAAGATAACACAGACATGTGAGCCACAGGTTCCCAGAGTCTTGAGTCTGGCATCCTTGGAAGGCAGGTGGAAAACTGTGTTGAGTATGAGTACATATGAGCAAATGATCATTATGAAGTCTACCCCACCAGTAAGAAAGGCAACAATTAGGCTGTAAGCTCTGCGGATGCTTGTCTCAGCACAAGCAATCTTGATGAGGGCCATGAACTCACAGTAAGTATGAGAAATTATATTAGTCTTGCAATAAGGAAGCCAACGTAGCAAGAAAGGGTGAAGACTGAGAAAGGCTGCTCCACGAAATACAATAGCCAGACCCACTGTCCCAGTTACAGTGCGTGTCAGAATAGCTGAGTGTCTTAATGGGTTACAAATAGCTACATAACGGTCAAAGGCCATTCCTACAAGAAAACCAGACTCCATGGTAGAGCAAGAGTGAATCAGAAATACTTGAGTGAGGCAAGCTTCAAGGCAAATCTCTCCATCATGAAACCAGAAGAGGCTGAGAAGTTTGGGAACAGCTGTAGTGCACACCACGAGGTCGGCCACTGCCAACATGCAGAGAAAGAGGTACATTGGCTCATGGAGGCTGGAGTCTGTCTTGATGATGAATAGGAGTGAACTGTTTCCCACTAATGCCAAAATGTAGCCTATGCAAAAAGGGATGGAGATCCACACGTGTGCTGCCTCTAACCCAGGAATGCCAATGAGGATGAAGGTTGAGGGATGAAAATTAGTTTTATTGTATGTTAACATGATGAGTGTTAAAAGTTTGTGGATGTTACCTTGAAAGAAACAATGTTGATTTATAGAATATTTAAAAGGAGGAAGTCAATACACAGGTAATATTTCACAGATCTACTATAATTCCTGAAAATATATACCTACAAATTATTTCATTTTATATGGAATCAACTAAAGTTGTAGTCATTCTGAACAGCATCACCTAAATTCACATTTAGATTTTGCTAACAGTGAAGTCTACGAAAATCATGTTACTTCTTTATCAAGATATATTTAAATCTTGTTCTTCATGCAATGAAAGAACCTTAGTGTCTTTTTTTCTATATGTTGACATCTTATTTTTTTGTTGCTATATTGTTTTGCATTACTACTTTGCTTTTTAAAAAGGGAGCTGGAGATTAGTGAGTATGTGAGAATCATGGATATAGAATAATTAGCATTAGTCAAAGAGTGTTGTGTGAGAGGTAAAAGGAGATGTTCCATGCAGAGTTTATGATTTTCAGAGCTTACTATTTATTTTAGTAAATGCCGGTTGATATGTCACTTAGACTTTTTACACTGGAAAACTAACACTTGGAAAAATCTTTCAATGCTATGAAATTATTGGAAGATTTATTTACACCTGCCTGATTATCATTAATATGATATCAAAACTAAGATGGGGATAGAGGTAGTTGATGACCAAAGCAAAACATTATTCTTGCCCTTCACTTGCTTCAGAGTTGATACTTTAGCTTATTTAATAGTTATTTCATAATTTGATTGTAGTTGGTGGTCTCTGTTATGTCTCAAATTAGTCATGTGGTTTGCTTGCCTTTACATTGATTCTGAGTATTCTATTCCGTCTAAGCTATTCTGATTTTCCCATTGCTCCGAGAATTTCTTTGTATCCTTTGACACCACTGTCAGTTTAAAATGACATTTGCTTGTTATGCTATTTTTAGTTTTAGACCATGAGGATATTATTAAGTCACTGTATATAGTTACTACTTTTCTTTTAACAAAGTTAAGAGCAAGTTTACTATCCTTTTTATTATTTATTATAATGGATTTCTATGCATTATCGAGTTCTTTAGGTTATGAGAATCATCCCTTAAGTCATTACTCAACAGTGTCTGAACCAGAAGGTTTATAGAAGACTGAACATTAATAATAAATTGAAATGATAGTATTTTACACTTTTATCTTGTTTTTGAAATTTTACAACTAAATACTTTACTTAACTTCATAATTTTACTTACAGCGACAGCACGGATGTATATGACTTTGAGTTTGAAACAGATGAATACATGCATCTAAGAAGACTTAGATGGTCCAAGGGCATGGCATTTGTGAATCAGCAAATAGTGAACAGAGGAAGAATCTAAGGAAACCAAATTGTTGAAAAATGATACATACTTGCATATGTGGTGTATACGTATATGATCATGCTAGAATTTGCATTAGGAACAAAACACTTCTGATCATGTCCTCTTATGTAAAAATCTTATTCATTTCTATGACATAAATACTAATAAATGTCCTTTTATGACATCTCAAAAAAAAAAAAAGAATGGTGTAAAGATACACAGTTAACACTATCAAATTTTTCAGTGGATAGCACCGAGTCAGAATTTTTCTGTGAACAATTCATATGTTATGAAATAAAATTTTGTGCATTTTGCTGTGTATTGACTCATTTAAATACATTTGAACAGCTTATAGAAAGTAAATCCTATTTTTATCCCAAGTAGAGATTTAAAAATTCTTGTTACAAATCCAACTGCTAAATTACCCTAATCATGTGACACTGTATTGGTATACTATTAACAGAAGTGATGGGTACTATACAATGTACAACATGAAGATGAGCCCTTGCCATGCTTCTGGTGAATAATAACTGACATTCTATTTGTCAGTGTCACAAAGAAGCAACTCTAACACTTAGACCTTCTTTATAGTAAAGCCTTTTCACTGTACCCTCTCAACCAATCACAACCATTTACTACAACTAACATGCACAATGTAGTGATACTATGAGTCTTGCTGGTTCTATGCTCTGTGATTGACTTCATGTTGACACACCCAGAGCAATGTATATTTATTTATTTTCCTCATTTTTATTATAATTAGGTCTTGTATATTTCATTCTACATTTTGGTGTTTTTAATAATTTTTATTAAAAAATGTTGGACCTGTGTCTAATCAAGGTTTTCTCTCAATCAACTTCTCCAAAATCTTTCTCACTGTGCCAACTGTTTTACCTGCCCTTTCTTTCTCTAGAAATAAGACAGATAAACAAATAAAAACCCCAAAAAGCCATAATAAACAAAAATAAAAAAAGAAAATACAAGAAACACACACAGACTTCCATAGGGTATTTAAAATTTTTTCCCTTTTGCTATTTCTTCTTATCTTTATATATGTGAAATCATTTTTCTTGTTTCTAGGTGGTGTTACAGTAAGTAAATAAACAATAAAACTTAAGTTTGCATTCACCAGAAAGAAACCACAAACCAAGCTAATACATATAAAATATTTCTTTTTTTGTATTAAGCAGAATGATTGATATAGGTTTCTATTTTTACATTTTTAACTTTATTTTAAAGAACAAAGATAAATGTACAGATTTTAAAGCATTTTTGCATAAAAGTATACAAACACATTTTATAAGGTTGTAATTAAGTATTTGTGGGTACTTATTACATACACATATGTATATATGTAACAATAATATAGGAAAAGAGGTTATTAATTTGAGGAGATAGGAGAGAAACTGGGAGGGGCTGTAGGAAAAAAGGGGGGATGTGATACAGCTCTATTTTAATTTAAATATATTCTTTTTTTCTTTTTTTCTTGATCTTCACACAGTCTGTGGGATGTTTCTGGGGTGTTCAGAGCTTTCTGGGGTTAGTATCCCATTATCAGTGACTGCATATTATGTCTGTTCTTTTGTGACTAGGTTTTCTCACTCAGGATGATATTCTCTAGATGCATCCATTTTCTTAAGAATTTCGTAAAGTCATTGTTTCTGATGGCTGAGTAGTACTCCATTGTGTAAATGTACCACAATTTTTGTATCCATTCATCTACTGAAAGACATTTGGGTTCTTTCCAGCTTCTGGCTATTATAAATAGAGCTGCAATGAACACTGTGGTGCATGTATGTTGGAGTATCTCTGGGGTAAATGCCCAGAAGTGGAATAGCTGGGTCTTCAAGTAGTACTATGTCCATCAAAATATTAAGAAACAGTGATTATTTGAGATATACTTCTTTATACCTCTTTGTATACAGAACTGGCTAATTTTCTATCTAAGAAATCAATGACTACATGTGGTTGTTGTTGGTGGAAAGATTACATGTGAAATAGTTTAGTAACTTCTAAGCAGTGTTGAAGATTCAATTCTCATATCACCTTCGATTATTTTTAAGGCTTTTTTGAACTATCAATGTCACTTCCCTGTTACCCTTGTGATTTGTGATATGGCACTTACCTGCTTCCTCTGTTTCCTTGTGTTGGGTTTTATGTTTGGCCAATACTTTGTTATTTAATGTATTAGAGATAATTATTCATTAGAAATGACACTTTTCCATTGACTTCTAATAAATCAATAGGGAAAAATAAAAATGGCAGTTGAGAGAGTACATCACTTCAATATAATTTTAAGGTAAGAGTTCTGTATGATCACAAACAGCTAACCTTGTGAAAAACTCCTCAAACAATATTGCATTAATAGTTTCTTGGTTACAGCACTAAATTTTAAGATAGAGTGAAAGATTTTTCTTTAACAAATTCAAATTCTATTACTACTTTTTGACTGCCAGAAGAGAAAAACGTGGGAACCTAGAGGAAATTTAGATATGCTTTTGAAGAAGAATAAAGTTGATGATGTATAATGTTGGTATCTTTCATCCTTAGGGCATTTATTAATAAAGATTGTGCAAAACAATATATTGCTATCATTATTCTATTTCATTCTCATTTTTAATATTTTCTGGTTGGTAATCCTACATATGAAATAGATAATTCTACGAAACGATATTTGTAAATTGCAATACAAATGCAAGTTGCCATGAAAAACTGGAAAAATATATTATTGAAATATCATATAGTAAGTAATTATAGTTATCGTTTTCAAAGCTGTTGTAGCCATAAAATTGCAAACTTGGGATTTGTAAACAATGGTTATACTCGTTTACCTCTACAATCTACCTAAAACAATGTAGAGCAAGATTAGCAAACAAAAATGAATACCACACTCCTTTAAAGGAAGAAACAGTGTTCAAACACCATAAATGTGTGAGGTTTGCTCAGCACATACACTGATACAGCTCATCCCCATCTTCATTAGTCTCCAGCACACTGGGGGGCACAGAGAGGCCAGACACCATTCATTCTTACAAAAAGTTTAGCCTCCTGTTAGTCTCTATCAAAGATATTAAAAAAAATAAATAATGATTGCATGGACAATGTAGTCTAGACAGGAATTATAAATTAAAAAGAGTTTATCAGTACAAGGAAATTTTACAGAATCCTGTTTAAGCAACTGGCTTCTTTAATTAGAGTCCTCCTCCAGCCATAAGTTTACTCAAGTACAGTGAGAGTTGCTATGAAGTCCTTACCTCACTAGGTGTGTGAGGAACAAGATGAGTCTTTGAGCAAGCCCTGTTCTCTCACAACTTACAGCTTTCCATTTAAACTTATGGACAGCTTCCAGTTACTTCTGACTCTCCTTGGCAAAGAGAATGACTTCTCCATGGGATCAGAAAGAGAAACCATAGAAAGTTTAAAACCTCGAATCAATAGGCTACATATAATACTTAAATCAACCGTATCTCAATAAGAGTAGATAACAGCAGAATCCAAATCATAGCGACCATGGAGACTTCAACTCTCTGCAGCCTGACTCTCAGCAGGATTACTTAAGTCTCAGAAGAATTCTTTAAAGTATTAATATAAGTATGTATTGAACATAGCCCCCTGATACTTCTCTGTCCTATCTTTCCCTTCCCTTTCTATTATTTACCTCCTAGACTGCTCTGCTCCTACTTTGGAGAATTGTATTACATATATATCTATGTCTGTGTGTGTCTCTTTGTGTGTTTTATATCTGTTTGATTCATATACATGTAATACACACACATATGTATTACTTTATGTGTATAAAACTTATGAACTACCAAAGAAAGAAAACATTTGATACTTTTTTTTTCTGGGATAATTCAATTATATGGTTATCTCCAGGTGATTTTATTTTCTTACAGTGGACTTGTTCTTCGGAAGGTTGTGTCCACATCATATAAAAGTTATATATATATATATACATATATATATATATATATATATATATATATACATATATATATATATATATATATATATATATGTATATATATATATATATAACTTATTTTGTAATAAATGTATATTATTTAAGGTTTTTGATTTTTGATAGGAATAATATTGACTTTCATAGTGAATTGACTAGTTTATATTCTCCACAGAAGTATATAAAACTTTCTTTCATCCAAATCCTGGCCACCAATTTTTGTTTGTGTCTTAATGTATGCAATTATGATTGATATTAAATGATAAGGTAGTTTCATTTTCATTTCTCTGATGTCTATAATCAAATTATAATATTTAAAGTATTGCTTTTATAATTCATAATAACCAATTGCAGAGAAAGTTGAGTCATATGAAATAATAAATTGATGAGAAATGTATTACATCTAAACATTAATTTGATAATGTGTTCTGTTTAGTAAGCAGCCCCATTTATTCTGTCAGCTTTTCCTTTTACCCCATTCCCAGACTCTTTGGGGTTTTTAAAATATATATCTTTAAAAAATCTTTGTTCAAATCTCAGCAATTTGTTGAACTAAAATTTTGAAATTTCACAATTTGTTTCTGATACTTGTGCTCTTCTTCATATAAATGGATATTCTATATTAATAGAACACATCTATAATATTGTTGTCCTTGTTATTTGTACTAAAATTGTTGCTATTCTCTAAAATGTATTTACAACTCCAAATATATATTGATGACATATTTTTATGTTTATTATACTTTACATGTGTGTGATGATGTTGGTGCATGTGTACCCGAACATTAAGGCAGTGTGTGCTGTTCAATAAACAACGCTTGAGAATCTGTTCCACTATTTAGCTCCTTGGGGAATTCTGGCAGTCACGTTTGCCAAACATCTTTTTCTATTGAGCCATCTTTCTGTCTCTTGATGGCCCATTTAAAATAATTAGAATCATACACAGAGTTCAATAGCCTGATATGATTATTCCCAGAAGCTTAACAATGTAAGACTCCGAGTTTGGGTTTTAATTTTATAACTTAAATATAATGCCTTTTGAGACTTTATTTGGTTAATTTTTCTCTTCTGTTTCCCCCTACCCAAATCACACTGCCAAAAATGCTGTGGTACATTTCCAGATGTGTTCTTAAAGACTCAGAAGATTTTCATGTAAATAGGAAAGAAGCTTTTTAGACAAACCTCATACAGAGTGAGTCAGAGGACTTCTGGTTACAAATTGTCTAGTGACCATAATTCTAGCACTTGGCAGCTTGAAGTAGAAAAAGGTTGGAAACAAATAATAACTGAATAAAGTTTCCACTGGAAATACAAACAGAAGTTTATCTAGTTCATGCAGGGCTTGTCTGGGATATGCTGAAGTAACCTCTGTAGTATGAGACAAAGACATGGAGAGTAACGTCTTTTTAATAAACCGTTTCCTTGATAGAATGGCATGCTCATCTTAAACTTCTCTGATTAGTTTTACTTTGAATTTCATCTTTTAAAATATTAATATAGTGAAGCTTGCTTGCTCATTGGTCTTATTTGATTGGATCACTTTTGTTCATACTTTTACTCTATGGTGGTGCCTTTAAAGCTAAGAAAGTGTGTGGAATTGAGTGGGTAGGGTCTTGAAAGATCTGGGAGGAGTTATGGGAGGAAAAGCTGATATCAGAGTGTATTATATGAGAAAATTTCACTTTCAATAAAAATTAAAAAAACAACCAAATCAAAACAAGCAAGCAAACAAACAAACAACAAACATACAGCAGCAACAACAGAACATCAAACCAAATAAACAAAAAAAGATAGAATTGAACACCAGTAGGCATTAGTTGTGAAATTACAAGGTAATTACAGCATAAGGTAAATAGGTAAGTTAACTGAAGACCTAAACCACCCCTTCTTCTACAATCCAACAGCCTAGACTCATCCTTAGCTCTGGAACATAATACATGTAGCTTTCATTTGATACCCCACCCAACACACATCTTCTGTGAATTCCATAGACTTTCATCTCCTAACTTCCCTCTCCACCACCCATTGCTTTATCCCAAAGCCCAACTTCAGCTGGCACTTCCTGCTAACCCACAAGCCAGGGAATCAGGCAGGCTGAATGCAGACTTTCACTTCTTACTGGACATCCTAGACCCTATTGTTTACTGTCACCCCCAGTTCTGCAACAAAACAGCTGCTGCCACTCTTCAGGTCCACCTTCCCTCATTTCCTGGTGATTTAACAGATTTTCTCCGCTAACCTCCCTTCTCCCAACTTTCTACTTTATTCCTTGGAGCAAGACACTCCAGCCGGCATCCCTGCTAACCCAAAATCGACACCTCTAGAGAAGCAGATAGGATGCTCAAAGATCTTTTCCTCTCCTTTGGTTCATCCAAATCCAGTCTCTCAGTTTTATTCCCAGTGCAGTTCAGCAGACCTTCTGGAGTGACCTCTTTTCACCTTTGCCCGATTATAAGGAGATAACAGGCAGATCCTGTTTGAATAGTTTGTTTTCCTGCTGTCTGTGAAGCTCTTTATACTCCTAGCCTATCACTTATCCTAAGTGTCATCTCCCAATACCCATCTACACATTTTACCTGGAGTCCCCACTGGAAACATTTATCAGGTCCACAGAAAATTTCCCACCAAACAACATATAACCACTACACTCTCCTAAAAGCCAGAGATGAAACTAAAACCAGGAGTGAGACACCCATACCACAAAGACAAAACCAGAAATCAGAAACTAGGCCTGTAATTATCACAATCCTAGTTACTTAGACACATGCCCCAAAATGGAATTAATAACAGCCAGGATAATATTTCTTCAATAGAGCCCAAAAACCCTATTACAGCAGACTCTGATTATTCCAACACATCTGAGGTACAGAAAAAGACCTTAAAACAGTCTATATGAAAATGATAAAGTTCCTTAAAGAGAAAATGAAAATTCCATTATGAAATGTGAGAAAACACAAACAGCTGGAGTAAATGAATAAATCCCCTAAGTAAATTAAGAAAAACACCCAGAGTAGAAGAAAATAATAGAACTTTTAAAGAGTGAAAAGAGAAATATAATCAATAAAGAAAACCCCAACTGAGAGAAATAAAAAAAAAATTTTAATTTGATAGGAAATACAGAGGTAGGTTTCACAAACTGAATACAAAAGACAGAAGACAGAATATCAAGTATTTTGTCAAGCATTGAAAATACAATATAAGAAATAGATAAATAATTTAAAGAAATCATTAAATTTAATATCTGTCAAAGAAAATGTTCAAGCTACAAAACCCCTTAGACTAACCATCCAAAGAAATTCAGGACATGATGAAAAGAGGAAATCTAAAGTAATAGGAATAGAGATGAAACCAAGCTCACAGGACCAGAAAATATTTTCAACAAAACCACAGAAGAAAATTTCTCTAACCTGAAGATGGAAATGCCTGCTGTTGGCATTTAGTTTTGGCCACTCCCCAGTTACCTAGCAATATCCAGGTGTACATGACTCACTATAAAAGGAGTTGCTTGTCCTGTCTCTCTTGCTCTCCTGCTCTTGATCCCTTATCCTCTCCCCTTCTCTTCTGATTACCCTCCACCCTTTCTCCATGTGCTCATGGCCAGACTCTACTCCTCTACTCTCTCTACTTTACTCTGTCGCTGTTCCCTTAACTCCCTCTTCCCATGTCCTGAATAAACTCTATTCTAATTTATACCACCTAGTGGCTGATACCTCAGGGTTAAGGGATGGCTCAGCATGAGCACACAGAGGTTCCCCCTTCCTCCACACCTGACTGCACATCCACCAAAAATATTTCTTCTCTCTTTATATTTTTATAAAATACAACACCTATCAAACTACATGAAGCACACAGAACACTATGTAGACTGGACCAGAAAAGAGTGTTTCCTTTAAGCATAATGAGCAACACTAAACATACTGAATAGAGAAAATAATATTCAAAATAACATTGAAAATAATATTCAAAACTGCAAAAGAAAAAGAGAAAAAATACAAAGCAAACCTATTAAAATTACATCTGACTTCTCAATAGAGACTCTAAAGGCCAGAGGTCCTGGAAAGATTTGCTGCAGACTCTGAGAGACCACAAATAATCACCCATAGATAAAAATAAGGTATTCATGATAAAGCCAAATATAAACAATATTTATCCACAAATCCAGCCACATAATAGGTGTTAAAAGAAAAACTTCAAGATAAAAGTTTAACCTTTAGTAAAAACAGTGGATAAATAATCTTCACACACACGCATACACACACACAGACACACAGACACACACACACACACACACACACACACACACACACTACAACCACGGACAAAATAACTGAAGTCAACAATCATTAGTCATTAGTGCCTCTCAATATTAATGGACTCAATGCTCTAATAAAAAGATACCAACTAATAAAATTGATGCAAAACATGTATCTATCCTTTTGCTGCATCCAAGAAACATAGTTCAACATCAAGGACAGACATCACATCAGGGTAAAGCAATGGAAAAAAAAAAACATATGCTGGCGAGGATGTGGAGAAAGAAGAACACTTCTTCACTCTTGGAGGGGTTGTAAACTGGTACAACCACTCTGGAAATCAGTCTGGCGATTCCTCAGAAAATTGGACATAGTACTACCTGAAGACCCAGTTATTCCACTTCTAGGCATATACCCCAGAGAAGCTCCAACATACAACAAAGACACATGCAACACAATGTTCATAGCAGCCCTATTTATAATAGCCAGAAGCTGGAAAGAACCCAGATGTCCTTCAGTAGTTGAATGGATACAAAATTGTGGTATATTTACACAATGGAGTACTACTTAGCTTTCAGAAACAATGACTTTGTGAAATTTTTAAGAAAATGGATACATATAGAGAATTTCACCCTGACTAAGATAACCCAGACACAAAAGAACATACATAATATGCAGTCACTGATAATTGGATTCTAACCACAGAAAGCTCAGAACACCCCAGAAACAACTCCCAGATTATATAAAGTTCAGGGAAAATAAAGAAAATGAAAAACCTTTATGCTTAATCTTTACACACCAAGAAAACTTTGACTATTTCCAGGTTACATCTTCTTTTACATGTACTTTATGCTCATTGTAATTAGTAAGATTTTAATGCATACTATCAAACCTTTAAAAAAATCAAGTACGGACAAAAATGTATTCGCATACTTTTATGCATAAATGCTTTAAATCTGTACATTTATCTTTTTTAAAAAAATAAAGTTGTCCAATTAAAAAACTACTATTTCTCAACAAAAGGTGAAGAAAATGTGATACATTTACACAATGGAGCATACTAATTGTAACAAAAGAAATAGATGGACCTAGAAAAATCATGCTGACTGGTGTAACACAGAACCATAAAAACAGTTATTGTATGTATTCATTTATATGTGTATATTAAACAATTAAATCAGGGATAACAAAGCTGTACTCCAGAGATCTAGAGAAGATCTTGCTTTGGAGATAGAATAGATTTGATGGGTGGAGTGGGGGTTGTTGAAAGGAATGGAAACATCACATAGAAAAAGAGAAGATGGGGTTGAGGGAGGGATTGCAGAATAGAAAACTAGAATTAAAAAAAATGTGGTATCCTATGGAAAACTAGAGCAATGGGAACTTCTTAAAATGTAGGAAATCAATCTTAATAAAGTAACCATATAATAAAATCCAGGAGTCCCAGTTGGCCCTCTCTTGTGTCCATTACTTGGACTGGGTTACAACACATTGATTTGCTGGCCAAAAAGGTCATATGGAAGTCCCAAAACAATCCATACCATTGCCAAGCAAATAGGTTGTTTTCCATGGACTGTCAGTCAGCCCCATTGCTAAGGACAACATCTTCACAATCCACTGAACATGGAAAAGTCGAGCTGGAGCCTACATAGAACCTTCACTCCTACATTGTAGAGCCTCTGGTCTGGAAAGTACTTTGCATCCTGAAACAGAGCAAAATAAATGACAAGAGAAACAAAACAAAGCAAACGACAACAATAAAAACACCAACTCAGCCAAAAAATGAAAAATCCTATATCTACAATGCTGACCCCCTGAAAATTATTCTAGGTCTATGGTGGCACAATGCTTATGGAAATACTCAATAGATGTTTGACTCGATGTAAGGCCCATTCCAAGACCTAGAACTCATACTGACATTGCTTGGGTGAGCAAGACCGAGAGACCAGATATCCCAAAGACCTATGGAAATACCAAATACTACTGGTTTTAAAAAAGTAAAATTACTTATACTGATATTCTTCTGTACTCATAGATCAGTGCTTTATTCAGTGATCATCAGAAAACCTTCCTTCCACAGAAGATGGGAATAGCCAGATATTAATCACACACAAAGAGTAACCTTGAAACACACAATTCTATGTGAGAAGTCTCCATCAAGTTCTTCTTAGAGCTCAGGGAACCCTGTGGACAAGGAGGCAGAAAGTATTTAAGAACCAGTAGGAAAGAAGGAAAACAGAACAAGACCCTCTAAATCAACTGAGAGATTCTCTTATGGCATCACAGAGTCTGAAGCAGCATGCACAAGTCCTGAGTAGGTCTGCACCAGGTCACTCACACACACACACACACACACACACACACACACACACACACATACATACACACACACACACACACACACACATACACACACACACACACACACACATACACACACACACACACACACACACACACACATATTTTTAAGTTTAGTGTTTTCAAGCACTCCCAAGTATGTGAACTAGTGGGTATCTGATTCATGTGCCATGTTTTATAGTTGTTGTTTTTGTTCTTTTTCTTTATTCTGCTCATTTGTGTTGCCCAACTTCTTTGCGATGGTTTTTGTTTTATCTTATTATATTTTAGTATTTTGTTTCTACTGCTTAGACCTGTTTCTTTCTCTATTTCTAAGGAATGGATTCAAATGGGAGGGGAGATGAACAGTGCCAAGTCCTGTATGTTGTATGTCCTCAGAAAATGGATGGCACGACAGGACTCCTGCCACTGGAGCAGTGCCAGCAGGGGTGTGGGCCTCCATGAGTGATCAAGGTTACTAAGTGTTGTAAGGCTTGTTTGTATATTTTACTTTATGTTCCTCCTTTGAAGGAATGTTCTATGTGTGAAGGTTAAGAACTACAAGATAATAAGAGACAGCAGGAGTCAGAGAGGCAAGGGAGTGTCTAATCCCCTTAACAAAATGGTGAACCCTGTGATCTTTAGGCTGAGGGAAAGACATTTGAAACACCAGTTCAAGAATATATAATTTCTCAACTATTTAAAATAGAAGGATGCAATATGAATTGTATGAGGGGCTTCATGAACATCATGATCAGAGGCAGCTGCCCTATGAGCCAGTTTCTCAGAAAAATTTTAAGAAATAATATGCAGATATTTAGAGAAAGGTGATCACAGGGCAAGATCCCACCAGGCTAAGTTTGTTGTTTGTGATTACAAAAGCAGAAAAGTCAGATTCCTGAGTGTAAGGTCAGACTGGAAAAGAGCTAGTTAATGCCCATGAGTGGTAGGAACGGTGATCTTAGAGCTGGATTGTACCTAGCTAGCTTATTGTCTGTGTTTACAAAGGCAGGCAAAGCTCTAAATTTATTGCTATGTTTCTAAAACTTTTACCTACTGTCCTTTTTAGAGAATGAAGTGCCTGAGGTCATAAAATACTGATAATCAAAAGGAAAGCTTTGGTGAACAATTAAATTGATATGTAAATAAAAGACTAGGGATTGGTTATAAGCTATCTTTATTTTTCTTGGATATTTTCCTTATTTACATTTCAAATGTTATCCTCTTTCCCTCCTGCAGTTTCCCCTCAGGATCCTCCTATCTCTTCCCCCTCCCCTGCTTCTATGAGGGCTCTCCCCTACCCACCCATCCACCCACTCTCTCCTGCCTCCCCTCTCTGGCATTTCCCTATACTGGGGCTTCCAGACTTCCAAGGACCAAGAACTCTCCTCCCACTGATGCCCAACAAGGCCATCTTCTGCTACATATTCTGTTGGAGCCATGGGTCCTTCCATGTTTACTCTTTGGTTGGTGGTTTAGTCCCTGGGAGCTCTAGAGTTCTGGTTGGTTGATATTGTTGTTTCTATAGGGTTGCAAACCCCTTTAGCTCGTTCAGTACTTTCTCTAACTCCTCCATTGGGGACCCTGTTCTATCTTGATGAGCTTTCTCTGGATCTCTGGAGAACAGTCTAAAGCAGAAAACAAGGTTTTCAGCTGGTAACCATGATTTGACTGAGTACTTCTTTTTGCCTCTCCCAATCAACCTGTCCCCAGAACCTCTCTTCAAGCCAAGGCTGGTTCTTGGCAGGGAAGAAAAGGAAATTATAACAAGGACATGCTGTATGAGGAAAAAAAAAAAACTTTTAATGAAAGCAGGGGGATGGGGGGGTCAAGAAACTTGAAGAAAATAAAAGCAAAATAAAAAAGTATTTGAAAAGGGTCATGGGATGTCTATATTACATGGCTTCCAATGTTGCTCCTAAAAGCAATTGTGGTTAGGTAATTAAAAAGTCTGGAAAAGTCATTGCTTTGATTTTGTGTTTCTACCAGTTATTTCAGGTAATTTCAGAAAACCCCTTCCTACTATGTCTTCTATATTTTCTATCATACAGAAGAAATTGTACTTATAAACAATGAACTCAGTGTTATTTTTGTGGATAATTTTTTGCTTTTAAAAATTTGTCTTATTAAATATCTGATTAATTTTTTCAAATTTGTTTTGGCTTTTTCATTTTCTATTTTGTTTGAGTTTTATAATATTTCTTTTTAAAATAATATTTTAACTCGTTCAAAGAGGAGTTATTGTTTGTTCATTTCTCAGACTTCCTTGCACTAACTTTTTATCTTGATAGAACCTTTTAGCAGTATTTTTTATTTCTATTTATTCTTTTCTCATATAATATATCCTGACCTCAGTTTACCCTCCTTCCATTATTCCACCGCACTGGATTTGTGAACTAGTCTAGATCTTGCAAGTTATGGAGAATACATGGATATGGAGGGCTAGGACTATGGAGTGTGTATGAAATGTCAAATACCAAAAGCCAGTGCAGAGACAATATTTTTATGGAGCCAAATGCCATGGAATTTCTACTGTACTCATCTAGAGTCAAGGAGTAGTCCCTGGAAGTTTAATACTCTTTTAGAGTAAAACAGTAGTATTTTATAATTACTATTTTACTGGTAAATTCTCAGTGTCATAGGCATGTCTCTATAAATATATGCACTGGTGCGTATGCACACGCACTCTAACAATAAGTTCCATACCTATTAATTGTCATTTTAGCTTCATAGTTGGTGTTATTTTTATCCTTAGTATTTTATGGTAGGGAATCCTAGTTATGATACAGATAAGAAAATGAGCTTCAATAATTCTTGGATTGTTTTGAGGGTTTTGTTTATTTGTTTCACTTTGTTTGTGCTTTTGCTCCCCAAGCAGGATCTCAGGCTACATTAGCAGTCTCTGGGGTTTTAGCCCCAGATCTCATCTAAATCTGAGCGTTACATGTATTTTTAGAAAGGTCCTTACAGTATTTGAAACACTATATAAATATGTCTTGTATACTACTCTGATAAGAGTTTAAGTACTGTACTGTTCAGGGTTCTGCAGAAGAGCCAGTGGTTCACCTGCTAATTTCTGGTGAGTTACTAAGACACATATAATTTCTGGTAAGTACTTGGAGACACATATGTGAAGAACAGGGTAAGAGCCATTTTCAAAGATGTGTCTCACAGCTTTGACAAGTCAGAATTTTTATTCTGAGTTTGAACTTTCCTATAAGTCTGGATTCATAATTGATTTTCACAGTGCATGTCTTACTGTATTTGTAGCTTTTCTATATGCATTTCCTTTTGTCTATACTGAACCCTACAACAGAGGGGATTGGCAGAATCAAATCACAGTCTGTGCTTTTTCTAAAGGAAGAAGAGAGGTCTAGTTGTGACACATCTGCATCAAGTTTACTTTAGTATCTATGGTAAGAGGTAAATGGAAATTTGAAAAATGAAAGTGATCAGAATTTTCCAAATGGCTAAGCAAATGAGTGAGCATACAATCTGCTGCAACAGGCTGTGCTCATAGTAAAAGTGAGTTCAACTCTATTCATGTTATTCACGTTGTAAATGATCCATGTACTAACCCCTTCATCCTCATCTGTCTCATCATCCTTTGTTCTCTCTCTCTCTCTCTCTCTCTCTCTCTCTCTCTCTCTCTCTCTCTCTCTCTCTCTCTCTCTCTCTCTCCTGTTGTTATCTCTTTTCTGTCTTTCCATTCTCTTGTGTGTCTGTGTGTCTGTCTCTGTGTTTGTGTGTGTTTCTCCCATTTTTCCCAAAAGGAGGAAGAACTTCACTTCTGACCAGTGCAGGATGACAATTCACAGTAACAGGAGCATTTCTCACCCAGCTACATTTTTCCTCATTGGGATCCCGGGTCTGGAAGAAATCCATGCGTGGATCTCTCTGCCTTTCTGCTGTATTTATCTTGTGGCTCTAATAGGAAATACCACGATACTGGTAGTTATCAAGACAGAGCGTTCCCTCCGAGAGCCCATGTTCTACTTTCTGGCCATCCTTTCTTCAGTCGACTTGGCTCTTTCTACAACCTCTGTGCCCCGTATGCTTGGCATATTCTGGTTTGATGCCCATGAAATAAACTTTGGCGGCTGTGTGGCTCAGATGTTTTTGATCCATGCACTCACTGGCATGGAGGCTGAGGTTCTCATGGCCATGGCTTTTGACCGCTATGTAGCCATCTGTGCTCCACTCCACTACACAACCATCCTGACATCCCGTGTCCTGATGGGCATCAGTATATGTGTGGTAGTTCGCCCAGCTTTGTGTATATGTCCAATGATCTATCTTATTTACCGCTTACCCTTTTGTCAAGCTCATATAATAGCACATTCCTATTGTGAACACATGAGCATTGCAAAGCTGTCCTGCGGAAACATTCATATCAATGCTGTGTATGGCCTTTTTGTGGTCTCTCTCTTTCTTTTGAACTTGGTTCTTATTGGCATCTCATATGGGTACATTCTTCGTGCTGTGTTCCGCCTCCCATCTCAGGATGCACGGTTCAAAGCCCTCAGCACATGTGGCTCCCATGTTGCTGTTCTCTGTGTTTTCTACATCCCATCAGTCTTTTCTTTCCTCACTCATCGATTTGGGCACAACATTCCACACTACATTCACATCCTTGTGGCCAACCTCTATTTGGTCATTCCTCCCTTCCTCAATCCCATCATTTATGGGGTGAGGACAAAGCAGATAAGAGAGAAAGTTCTCCACGTATTCACTAAAAGGTAAGAGTTGTCATATTCTTTGATTCTCCTAGACAGACTCATGTTCTTGTCTTAGTGGGTAGTTCTTATCCTTCCCTGTGAAGTGCCAATTTGCAAGACTAGCTGGTTTGTCCCAGCATTTGATTAATAAAAATGTTCTTTAGATACTTTCTTATATTTCAAACTTGAAGGACTGTTAGAGTAGACTGGAAAGGCTACTCCAGGAGGAGGTCATGTGGAAATTTCTTTCATACTTTCACTAAGGTCTCTGTCTTTCTTTTCTATTTTCTTCCACTCCTGCACACGTGCATTCATTTGTTTCATTTGCGTTCGTATTGTGTCTGTTAAATATCTTGAAACATTTTAATTTTGGAAGATAAACCAAGAGCCAAATTCACTCAAACTATTTGGCTTTGTAAACGTTATGTTCCTATATACTCCTCTAAAGCCACAGCCTTGAGTTTAGAATATCTATTGCCAAATTATTAGCTGGATAATTTGCCAAATATATGAGATTTATTGGAGTGATGGCCAAAGCAAACACCCATTTTCAAGAACATTTTCCACAGAGCCATCAGCAATGCCTCATTGACTATCCTACATTAACTCCAAGGCCTAAAGGAACCCAGATGCAAGAAGTATTCACACCCACTTGACGTATTTGTAGTTACCTGGCACTGTAGCTAGTTTTGTCTTTTCAGTATACATTTTGATTTTAAGGTACTCTTTTAAACATCCAATATGCCTTTTTACGAATCTTTGGCATAACTCTCACCTCCTTTGAAAAGGAAAAGGTTCATATGAGAGGGGAATAACCACTTTTCACATGAGTCTAGAAGAGTGACTTACTAAAAATAAAATTCAAGCCTAGCATAACATACGTGCAGTCAAAAAGAATCAGTTTACATTTTTACACATTTATATTTTGAAACTAAAAATATTGAAGCAAAGTGAGCCTTCAGGAATGGCTGCTGCTGTAACCAAACATGACCAACTTTACAGCTCACTCATTTCCGAGAGTGCTTACCCCAACAGAAGCACTTTCACGCTGAAAATGCTTATCCACCAAATGTGCATCTTCTTCATTCATGTCTTGTTATTAAAGCCTATCAAAGTCTTAGTTAGAGCAATAAAATAAGTGAAGGTGATAAAAGATACAGGTAGAAAATGTGAAGTCAAGATACCCTGGTTTGCATCTGATATTCTATCCTTAAAAGCTCTGAACAACTCCAGCAGACATCTGCTACCCTGATAAGTACAGCAATGTAACAAGAGACAAAATGAACACATAATTCAGCAACCATCTGTATTCTACCAACAACTAGACTAAGAGAGAAGTTTTCCTATTTAATCAGCCTAAAAATATATCTTGAAATAAATTTAAGCAAGGAAGTCAAAGACTTGAATAGTAGGTTAAATTTTCTGTTTAAAATATTAATTCCATTTAAATATTCATCTGCCTATTTGTTTTACTTTAATTACAGAATATGTTACATATCTGTGTAGTATGTTTTTATGCAAGTTTAATTAATTGTGCTTTTCTTTCCTAAATAAAATTATTAGATGACAGGAATGTCATTAGAGAGAATGTTCCTAAATACTTTGTTTATCTTTGTTTTGGAATCAGTATTTTTTTAAATTTTATCTTTTCCAATAATTTCATTTTATCATAAATCTTGAACTATTTTATTTCTGTCTTTATATAAACTGCATTCTTGATTAAGTCATAGAAATTATAAAATTTAAAACTCTTGTTTTGTTGGCTATTATTAAAAGTTTCAGACTTCATCTTTTATTTTGTGTAAAAACCAATTTGTAACTATACTCTGTGGGTAAAAATAAACCTATAAATTATTTTGTTTTTATTTTTATCTTCAAGTTTTTTTAAGCAACTGTTTTCCTCATGTTATAATCTGGAATTACAATTTCAGATTATAGAAAAGCAATAACTAAAGATGTTTATTTCTTGATACATATTTTTAACAATTTATTTATTTTTTAAATAGTCATAATTACCTACTTTCTCTGGGAGTCACAGGTTTCCATGGGCTATCTGACATATTCAAAATCATTTCACTGTAGCCTTACAGTTTCTCTTTGGCTTGCTTTTATTCAAATTTTGTCTTTATATTCATATTTGCCTCATTTGTCTTTGTATGTGAATCACAAATAGAAGTTTATAGAATTTCGATCATTCTACTCTACTATTTTCTTACTTGTTTTTAATTTTCTATTAAATAATGTTGTTAAAGAAATTCACTTATACAAATATGAATTCAGTTATTAATATCATTTTTTCTGTTCCAAAGGGGACATGCTTATTTTTGATGTAACATTTACCAATATATTGATGATATATACATGTATATTTTGGTTAATTGCATACTTTATTCATAATTACTGGTTTTTTGTGTGTGTGTCTCTCTGTGTGTGTGTTTCAGGGGTACATGGTAGACATTTAGAGGACAGAAGACAAATTTATGTTGTGTGTTCCTCCTGTTAACCTTCATGTAGCTATCAGTGACTAACCTCAGACCCCTGTCTTGTGTGTGCATGTATGTTACGTATGTATTCATATTCAGTATTCAGTACATTGTTACTTATGAAATTCTATTTATTAACCATTTTAAGATCTTTTTATGGTTTGTTTATATGTTTGTCATAATCTATCCTCGGTGCATTTCTTTCAATATTAAAAAATAAAATTTGAATTCTTTCATTCATAAATTTTTCCTTTCATCTTTAAGAATTTCATGTTTTGCCCCCACTCTCTTTCTCCTGCTCTTGCTCTTGCCTTCTTATTCCTGCTGTTCCTTTGCCCTGCCCCATTCCCTTCTCCCCTCTCTTTCTATGTACTTATGGCCAGCCTCTACTTCTCTACTCTCTCTCTCACTCTCTCTCTCTCTCTCTCTCTCTCTCTCTCTCTCTCTCTCTCTCTCTCTCTCTCTCTCTTTCTCTCTCTCTCTATCCCCCCTCCCTCTCTGCCTCTACTACCTTCTTGACTCTCCTCCCCATGCTCTGAATAAACTTTATTCTATACTAAAAGAAGAGAATTGTATGTTTTGTCTTTAGAATTTTATTTTTTTCTCTCCTCTCAATATAAATATTTTCAAATACTAACTCTTTTTGTAATTACTCATGATTATAATTTTCTGTCTTTCTCACAAACACATACACACACACACTTTTAAGGATTCTAACTGCACATCTTTAAACTATTTATTGTATTGTATGTACTTTCTTATCATTGTTAACGTTTTAAAAGCTGTATGTGATCTCTGTAAGGGTGGGTTTTCTTTGCCTTTTTGATTCCCTGTTTAAATCTCAAAGTATCCTGACTAAGCACTTTCAAAGTAGAATTTCAAAAATGAGTATTCTGACGTGGAAATAAGAAAGTATGGATCTGACTTGGTAGTGGTAGAATAATTAAACATACTAAATTTTGTTGTAAAGAGGACTGTAAAAAGGTTGTCAGTCAGTCAACTTCAGTGTAAGAAAACATTTCCTGATTATCTAGTGGACCCAATATAATCACATGGATCATCAAAAGTGGAAAAGAGAAAGATAAGATTGAGAGGAGCTGCAGTGACAATAGATGGCTACAGTCATGTCACAATAGGACGAATATTACTCCTGAAGCTTATCTTGAAAACCCTGAGCCAATGAGCAAACTACAGAAGAATGCAAAACAACAAAATGCATTCTCCCTGAACACAGGAGCGCACCTTGAAACATACCACCTTTTTAACCAACAGAACAAGAAATAGTAAATCTATATTCTTTCAGTCATTAAAATTTTGTTAATTGTACTCTACCAATAGGACCCAGACACACCTTGAAAAGAAAAGATGACGGGGCACCAATGAAAGGAAAAGATGACCTCCCAGGTTTCGGCACCAATGTTAGGGGAAGGATGCCATGGAGGTTTGGTGAGGCCTGGGGGAAAGGGAGATGCCTCTGGGGGGCATGTGGGGAATCCCTTCCCCCTGAGGGACCAGCCACACAACCATATAGTACAGGATAGAGTTTATTCAGGTCATGGGAGAGTTAAGAGGGTAGTAGAGGGAGAGAGAGGGAAAGAGAGCGATGGAGAGAGAGAGAGAGAGAGAGAGAGAGAGAGAGAGAGAGAGAGAGAGAGAGAGAGAGGAGTAGAGGCTGGCCATGAGCAAGTGGAGGAAGAGGGGGGAAGAGAAGGGAAGAGGAGGGTTGGGGTGGCAGAGCAAAGCTGCAAGAGAGCAAGAGCAAGAGGCAAAAGAGACGAGAGAGAGAGAAAGAGAAGAGAGAGAGAGAGAGAGAGAGAGAGAGAGAGAGAGAGAGAGAGAGAGAGAGAGAGAGAGAGAGGAGGTTGCAAGCAATCCCTGTTATAGTGTCAGGTCCCTGGGGTGGAGCATACCTGGCTACTGCCAGGTAACTTAGGGGTGGGGTTTACAGAATCCCAACACACCTATTCTCTCAAAATCAACATGATAGCCAGTTGGCTGAAGGAAGAAGGGAAAGATTTGTGACATCCTAAGGTAAAGATCTCTTCCCAAAACTGCCATTTTGTCTTATTGACAGTATCCTTTGCCTTAATGATGAGGATCTCCCTCCCACCTTCCTACTCCCACCTCACCCCTGTGGTATTTCCTATACATGGGGTAACAACCCTTCACAGGACCAAAGGCTTTTCATCCTATTGATGCCAGATACTGCTATCCTCTGCTACATATGCTGCTGGAGCCATGGGTCAGTCCATATGTACTTTTTGGCTTGTGGTTTAGTCCTTGGGAGCTCTTGGTGGGGGGGTGTCTGATTGTTTGATATTGTTATTTTTCCTATTAAGTTGCAAACCCCTTCAGCTCCTTCAGTCTTTTCTCTAACTCTTTCATTGCTTAGTATGGTGGTTAGCTGCAAGCATCCTCATTTGTATCAGTAAAGCTCTGGCAGAGCCTCTCGAGAGACACCCCTATAAGGCTCTGTCAGCATGCCCTTTTTGCATCAGCAATAGTGACTTGTATGGCGGCTGCATATGGGATGGATTGCCAGGTGGAGCAGTCTATGGATAGCCCTTCTTTTACTCTCTGCTCCACTCTTTGTTTCTGTATTTTCTCTCATGTCAGAAATGAAAAAGGATTTAAGCCCGCCATGTTAAAAAGATAGAGGCATGGAAATAGTCAAAGTTGTCTTGGTATATATAGATTAAACATAATGATTTTTAAATACCATAATTGCCACAAGGCTATTTTCTTAGCTCTTGGGTTATTAATGATTTAAGGTCTAGGTGTACCCCACTCTGAGAGGGTGCTATACACTTATTGTTTTGTTTTTTTTTTCCTAAGGACTGAGGCTTCCACTTTTTGGCCTTTCTTTTTTTGTGAGCTTCATATGGTCTGTGAATTGTTTCTTGGGTATTCAGAGTTTCATTGTAACTAGTAAGATTTCAATGGATACTATCAAACCTTTAAGAAAATCAAGTACTAACTAAAATGTATTCATATAGTTTTATGCCAAAATGCTTTTAACAATCTGTACATGTATTTTTGTTTTTTTTTTTTTTCAAATAATGTTGTAAAAAAAGAGGCAGAAATGTATCTGGATTTAAAAATAAAATCTCAAGCAGTTGTCTCACTGGCATAATTACTGAGAAGAAATAGATCAGAACTCGAGACCAGAGTTCACTATGGATCCAGGCTTGGTCACTCATGTCCATCAGACTGGGACTGTGGACGCCGAGGAAGATTGACTGTGATATCGGGTTTACTTTGACTTCACAGTGATTTCCTATCTATGTTGTGCTCCAAAAGAATAGCTGGATGTTTTCTTTTTATTTATTTTTTCCTTTTTAGAAAAAGGGGGCGGTGGCTAAAACTAAAAAGAAAAACAAAACAGAAGAATAACAAATACAAAAGAAAGTCTGTGGGCTGTAAATGCTTTAGGACCTTAACCAGGAGGTTGTCTACTCATTCACATCCATAGTTCACATAAAAACTATATTGTATTTGTATAACTCAGAAGCATCACACATCAAGAATCATAATGACATTGCTTTAGTGTAATGTATGTCTCCTCCATAAAGTGAATCATCACACTTTAAGTATTCTTCAGTTAGTTAAGCCTAGTGTTTTTCAGGAGACTCTTTTTACATTTGGCAGATTACAATTTTGGTATCATTAATATTTCATTAATCAAAATCACTCATCCTGTTATTTTGTCACCACTGGTGCAAATTTGAATATCAAAAAAAAGAAAAAAAAAAAAAACAAGTTTCAACAGCTGCTAGACAGCAAAGTTACTTACCCACAGATTGACAACAACTTGGGTAGCAACAAATGGCCTCAAGGCATTTAGTTCTGAGGTGTATTGTAATGGCTTCCAAAGCTAAAAGATGGGATGAGTGATATAGCAGAATTGTTTCATGTATCCAAATAACGTACAATATTACTCAATGCGTTAATGAATAGTAATACTATTCAGAGAAGAGATAACAGAATAGTTAGTATTTGAATATTCTCAGTATGTTAAACACATGCTTGAAAAAAAGGCAATTTGCTCAAGAAGATTGTGATCAACAAAAGATAACTTTAATGTGTTCCTAATGGTGAATCACAGATCTGTGAAACCTTACCTTTTTATCACTTTTGGTCTCTCCACACCTGGCTTCCATTCCCTCTACATGAAAGGGTGTCTTCTCTGTTTGTTTTTAATAAAGAGTATTTTGATAACTAGTTGGCCTTGGAATCATGTTTCACAATAGTGGCTGTCACCATACCTGTAATCTGTCAGCTTTCTTTGTGTTTCTGTAATGAAAAACTGTATCCATTGGCCACAATTTTTTTTTTGTTTGTGTAGCCAGAAAAGGTTTTTGCATAAACAAACCAACATGAGTAAAAATCTAGGGGAAAATGCTTCTGAATTTACTTTTTTGACATCCTTCTTCTGTATGTCTAGGGCCTACCCTTAAGTGTGGTTAATATTCAGTGAGATTTCACTGGAAAAAAAATAAGTTTTCCTTTGCAAGCAGATGCCAATTGGAGGTGGCTACTCAATTGGGGCTGGGAGCTCACGTCCACTTCCCCTTCTCAGTGCTGGGTGCCTGTCTGGCTTGAACTTGTGCAGACCGTGTCTCAGTAAGTTCATATGTGCATCAGTCCTGTGTGCCTGGAAGGCACTAATTCCTTGATAGCATCCATCACTTCGTATAAATCTTTCTGCCTGCTCTTCCTCATAGCTTCCTAAGCCCCGAAGGGTAGGGCTTCATGAAAACATCTTATACAGCACTGAATATTCCAAAGTCCCTCAGTCCTCAATTATTTTCCACTTGTGGCTTTGCATGTTAGTTCCCTTCTACTGAACGAAGTCTCTCTGATTATGACTGAGTAAGGAACTGACTCACGGGTGTAGCAGAATATTATTATGAGTCATTTTGTTGTGCTATTCCTTTAAATAAGTTGTGGTATTGAGGTTTTTTACTAGGCACACAGTCCACCAGTCTTGTCTGCTTCACTAGACAGCTTCTAAAATGATAGAGGAGAGCTGCACTACTTATAGGTATAGTATTCTTTAGAAAGAAGTTTGACACATTTCTAGTCAGTAAAATAGCAGTAATAGGTTCTCCTCTAGGGTATATAGGTCAGGTTTGAAAATTTGAATTTCTACCTGTGGAGTGGTAGTTTATAAACCACGAAGTTATTCACCACCTTCGTGTCACTGCTGTGCCAGTGGATGTACATTCCTGGCTGGTCAATATTGTAGTTAGCAGTGATCATAACTGGGTAAAATATACTCATGACACCACCCCCACACACAAGACCTGTATATCACCTTCTGACACAGAGTGTGCTAGCCAGGATAGAAGAAGTTGCTAAGGAAGTACCTGCTTTGTTTTCCCCACATTCTATGATGAAAATATGTGGTATCTCCTGCAATAGAAAGTTGCTATCAAGTTCTAGAAGAAGAACAACAGTGATGGCATTAGCTTATATTATTTTTAAATATCTGGGACACTCCATCCATTATCACCAACTTGGAAAAAACAATCCAACAAGTAATACTTTAAATATTGTATGGTAACATAAGCTTGACCCATCAGAGGATTTTCTCTTCAGAGTTTCACTTTGGTCACAGGGCACATACTACAAGTAACCCTATTCTATCTTGGAGAGTCTCTCTGTAAATTTTGTGGAGAACTTCCTGTCCATGCATTGAACACACACTCTAGATAGATATAAAGATTATCAGACATACATCATGTGCTTGTAGGGAAATTTCTCCTTCTTTGGGGCCATGTAATGATTTAACTATTATATCACAAAACACTTGTAAGTCATCACATATAAAGTTTACCTAATGAAGTCTTTTATTTTTTTACCAAACATGTGACAAAATTCTGCCTCTCAGGAGCACTTTACATTATTTCTGGACTATATTGATGGACCATTGAAAGGTAGGATGATGGAGGAAAAGGCTGAATAACAGTGTACAAAGGATTTTGTGAATACCGTGAGCTTTAAAAGCAATGAAAACAGAATTTAAGAGAGTTACTTGGCCACCTCTTCTGAGAATAACTATAATGGCAGATTTTATATGTTCTTACTACTTTAAATGAGCTGCCTATAATCATTTGGAGTCTAAATTATTGTAAAAAGGGAATCTCTAAATCATTATATATATATATATATATATATATATATATACATATATATATACATATATATATATAATATTTTCTCTCTATATAGCATATTAAATAGCTTAAATATAAATAATAGATATTTAACACACATATAAAAATACAGCACAATACACAATAATAAATATGTATATATATATTATTTCTAAGTTTTACATTAACAAAACTTTGTCATAGTCGGATTAATTGTCAACTTAATAGAAGCTAGAATCACCTGCAAATATGTTATCTGACCCAGACTAGCTATGAATATGTGTGTAGCCCATTATCTTAATTAAGGTAATTCATGTGGGAAGGCCCAGCCCACTGTGCATTGCAACATTCCCTGAAAAGGGGCCATGAGTCATATAACATGGAGAAATCCAGCTAAGAACAAACAAGCAAGCAAGGAGGTATACATCATCAGTTCTCTCTGTTCCTGAGTGTGGATGTGATGGGATTGGTTGATTACATTTATTATTCCTTGACTTCCTTACAGTAATTGATTGTAACCTATACTTATAAATGCTATTAATGCCATCTCCTCTAAGGTGTTGTGTTGTTCTTGTTTTTTTTGTTCTTGTAGTTTGGTTTGGTTTGAATTGGTTTTGGGTTCTTTTGTTTTTGTTTTTGGTTTTTGTTTTTGTTTTTATCTTTTTTTGTTGTGTTTTTTGGTCAGGATATCACATCACAAAAACAGAAGTGAAACTAAAAGCCGACTTTTATTAAAAATGCCTGAGTTTCTATCTTTTCATTTCATGGTCATTTAAAATTACACATTGAGGTTCAAACTATTTTAAAATACTGCTGAGAGGGATGCTGCAGAGACAGAGGATGCTGCACAAGTCTCCCTGCCTACTCTGCTTTCTGTAGTCTCCTGTTAGCGAGATGTGAGTCTAGAAATCTAAAAGTTGTTTCTAACCTCAAATCTCCAAATTTCCTTTTTCTTTTGTTCTGATTTTCCTGAATTTTGAGAGAAAGTCATCACAATCCCTGTGCAATGGGAGCCAGAGGCATCTGCAAATGGTCCAATATGGGATTCAACCACAACACATAGAAAGCTATGGTAGAAACCACAACTTAATCAAGCATAGTTGATATTTACCCTGATGCTTGAAGAATTGGTTCTAAGGTGATGTATACACAGAAACTCTCATTATGTGATCGGGTAAGTGTATATGGGCCAAACAGATGATTCCTGGTATCCACTCGGAGCATTCAATCATGTACTTCTGTTGAATTTTTGGGACAACTCATCCTACTTGGTTTGTACTAGCTGTGTAGAATATAGCTATCTTATAAGCAACAGGAATATATGTAATTGTAGAGAAGAATAAGATTGAGAGGGCATGTTTCTCTTTTTTCCACATCCTAGCCAATATGTGCTATCATCTGAGTTTTTTATCTTAGCCATTCTGGTTGGTGTACGGTGAAAATATTTATTTTTTAAAGAGAGAAAACTAATGAAAGGAAGAAAAACAAATTCTATATCTAGTCCCTCATAGAATTCTTCCTTTACTGCAAATGTTTACTCCCTTATACTATATGCCTTACACAATCTTCAATTTTTAATAAGTATTACATTTTTTCCAAGGAAAGATAATAGAATTTCCAGTCTTGTAAAGCTTTGTTTTTATACTTACGTGAATTCTTCATTTGCATCTCTACATCAATCTTACTATGAAATATAGACTCATATAGCAATGACTAATACATAAATATAAAGTTATATTAACACATAAATATAAACTATAAAAGATGTCTGTGTGGTTGAGGAGAACAAAGAGTTCAGATAATCACTTGGGAGTGAAAAGTTTCCAAGAATCATTACAGATATGAACTGTTTTCAATCTGAGTGGTGAACTTTCAAAGGCAATTTAATTCTGTAATTGTAGGTAATTCTTTTATGTTTTTATCAATCTGTTTTACATTTAAAGATACAATAATTTATTCAGCACAAAAGGTATGGTCTGTACCTTTAACTAATAAGAAATTTCAAATGTAGAAATTATTTTTAATCCTTTCATAGGAAACATCCATGAAGAGGAAGCTAAGACAGTTGACAAGTGTTATGTCTGTCTACAATAAGTCTGATGTCCATCCCTCAATCTTCATCCTCATTGGCATTCCTGGGTTGGAGGCAGCACACATCTGGATCTCCATTCCCTTTTGCATGGTCTATGTTTTAGCTCTGGTGGGAAATTGTTCACTTCTGTTCATCATCAAGACAGACTCCAGCCTCCATGAGCCAATGTACCTCTTTCTCTGCATGTTGGCAGTGGCCGACCTCGTGGTGTGCACTACAGCTGTTCCCAAACTTCTCAGCCTCTTCTGGTTTCATGATGGAGAGATTCGCCTTGAAGCTTGCCTCACTCAAGTTTTTCTGATTCACTCTTGCTCTACCATGGAGTCTGGCTTTTTCTTGGCCATGGCCTTTGACCGTTATGTAGCTATTTGTAACCCATTAAGACATCCAGCTATTCTGACACACACTCTAACTGGAGGCATAGGTCTAGCTGTTGTCCTTCGAGGAATAGCCCTTCTCAGTCCTCACCCTTTCTTGCTACGTTGGCTACCTTATTGCAAGACTAATATAATTTCTCATACTTACTGTGAGTTCATGGCCCTCATCAAGATTGCTTGTGCTGAGACAAGCATCCGCAGAACTTACAGCCTCATTGTTGCCTTTCTCACTGGTGGGGTGGACTTCATAATGATCATTTTCTCGTATGTACTCATACTCAACACAGTTTTCCACCTGCCCTCCAAGGATGCCAGACTCAAGACTCTGGGAACCTGTGGCTCACATGTCTGTGTTATCTTAGTGTCCTATACCCCAGCCTTCTTCTCCTTCCTCACCCATAGGTTTGGGCACAATGTTGCTCCCCAAGTACATATATTTGTGGCCAACATCTATCTTCTTGTACCACCCATGGTGAACCCCATTATTTATGGTGTGAGGACCAAGAAGATACGAAAAAGATTTCTAAAAGTGTTCAGGTTTCCAAAGCTCACGAACTGAATTCATTTTGTTTCTGAGTATAATCTAAATATGTTCTTTTCCCTAATCTAGGATGTGAGTTTATTTTCTTCATTTTAAAATATTTTTATGAGATTCAAACGAATTTTCATCTGAAATTGTCTTAAAGAACATAATTGTTGTTAGGAATAGATAAAATTGCAGTTCTTTCTGTGCATTTCATGCATGTTTTCCAAATAAGAAATGACTACTCTACATTGATATTCTCACTATTCTTCTATAAATAGTTTTTTAATTTAATTATTATTATTCCAATGCAAAGTTTTTAAAATGTTCACTTATAATAATTCCTGCATCTTCACTACAAAAAATGTGTCTACATTTGTGTAGAAATTTTGGTTTACTGAAAAACAGAAGACTATGATGACATCTTATACCAAGTTTACTTTTCATTGTCTATTTTTAACACTCTGTAGATATTCATAGACTTTTGAGGTCATTTCTAATTTATTCAGTATTAATCTGTTACCTCATCTTTGAGATAAATTTATTTATCATCCATTCTATTTATGTATATTTATTTATATTTCAAATGCTACTTTCCTTCTAATTTCCCCTTTACAACCTTTTCCCTCACCCCTCCTCTTCTTTACCCTACTCTGTGTATTCTCCCACCCTGCAACATCATGTCTCTGCCAGATTAAGTTCATCCTCTCCCACTAGACAAGACAAGGCAACCCTGTTGGAGAAAAGATGCTACAGCTTTAGGAGAGCCCCCACTCCAGTTGATGGGAGATCCACATGGAGACTGAGCTGCATATCTGCTACATATGCACCAGGGTCCTCATTCCATCCCATGCATGTTACTTGTTTTCTGGCTCTATCTCCACAAGGTCCCAGGGGTCCAGTTTAGTTGACTTTTTGGTCTTCCTATTAGATTCCCATTCCATTCAGGGTCTTCAATCTTTCCGCCACCTCTTTTGTAAGGGTTTCTATCCTCTGTCCAATGTTTGTCTTTGGGTATCTGCATCTCTTTCAGTCATGGGTACAGCATTTCAGAGGACATTTATTGAGGCCCCTGACTGTAAGCATAACAGACTACTATCAATAATATCAGGAATTGATGCTGTTGGAATGTTTTGTATGATTGAATAAATATAAATATAAATCTGACATTCTAAAAGGAAGTAGTCTGTATTCCCAATAAGACTTTGTTATAGAAAACTAATCTGTCATTTGTAAGTGGTTATCAAATGGAGATAGTTTCTGTGTTAGGAATAGAGTATATATCTACTTCTTCTTCCATGAATGGAAACATAGTAATGCTCAGTATGATAACCTCCATATGAGTTGTTAGTCAAGGAATTCCACCAAACCTCCCAAACATTATGGGTTCTTTCCATTAATCCTAACTGTTCATGATATCTTGCTAATAAGTTCCTATTGCTGATCATACTACATCATCAGGACATATGTAATAGAGAAATCAAGCAGATACTGAGCTGAAAAATTCCTCCAAATCAGCTATCCTTCACAGTCCCAGGAGGTGCTATTCTAGTTGCTTGGAAAGAAGAGGCATTAATGTTATTACTCAGTTCTGATTGGGATGGAACTGTGGGAGGTACAATAATGAATGTCCTAATAGACAAAAAGTGATCTCTAGCCTTATAATGCCACAGACACTATAGAGTTAACTAGCTGTTTTCTTATTGAATTTTTCAATCTGTCCATTCTCCAAGAGGAGTCTCATGTATGGTCTTATAAATTTCGTTAAAATATATTGGCTTCAGGTTGAGAATCATTGGCTCTACGGGGGTAGCCTGCTACTATTGTTTTGTTAAATAAACATGAATATGTTGTGAAACTACCTTCTAAACTGGAGTCATGGTTGGGTGGGGGTAGCATCCCTGAGATGAACTAGAATCCTAGTAAAATGGAAAATCCCAGGATCTATGAGGGTCTTCCAGCTAAGAGTCTTAGCAATGGGTGATATGAGGTTTGAACTGGCCATCTTCTGTATCCAGGCAATACTGCTTGCAGAGGGACTGGGATACTCCCCATTCACAAAAGCTTTGACATATAGTTTGTCTTTCCTAGTTTGTGCTAGGATAAAAGTGATGTAGAAACTGTGTGAGAGGCCAACAGATGACTAGTCCAGCTTGAGATACAAGGCATGAAAGTGAGACGAAACCTGGCACTGACTGAATGGCAAAGAATCAAAGGCTGAACAGCCCAGAAAAAGAAAGAAAGAAAAATTGATAGATAAATAGATAGATAGATAGATAGATAGATAGATAGATAGATAGATAGATAGATGGTAAACAAAATGATTTTGAATACATTCTCTTATACTCACAAATTGGTGCCTAGCCTAATTAATTGTCATCAGAGAGGCTTCACCCAGCAACTGATGGAAACAGATGCAGAGGATGCAGAGACCCACGGCCATGAGGCAGAACTTGGGAAATCCTGCAGAAGAGGATAAGAGAAGACTGTAGAAGCCAGAGGGATCAAAACAGAATCAAATCACCTGGGCTCATAGGTATTCACAGAGGCTGAACTGACTGCATGTGGTCATAGGCACATATTACAGTAGGTTGGTTGGTTCTTGTGAAACTTTTAGTAGTGGAAACAGACAGACTCTACTCTGTTTCATGCCTGACTCTCTGACTCTGCCTTTGGGATACTTTTCTCCTACTAGGTTACCCCAGACAGCCTTAATGATAGAGGAGGTGCCTGGTCTTACCGCAAGTTGATATGCCACGGCTGGGCTGGTTGATATCCATAGGTGACCTGCCTTTTCTAAATAGAAACAATGGAGGAATAGATGGGGGTCAGCCATGGGGTAGGAGAGGAGGTAGAATGGAGAGGACTCAAGTACATGAGGGAGGGGAATTCCGCCCCCCCCCCCAGTCAGGTTAGAAAAGCAAAAGTCAGACCCATCAACATTTCATTAGGAATAAAAGAGGAAACAATGAGACTCATGATTTTCATAGAAGGAGTATTTGCAGCTAATATTCTTTGAGGGGGGTCACTTTCAATTTTGTAGGCACAGATAATGCCTTTATTTTGCCGAATAATTTCCCACCTAAGCTCAGGGAAGGAAATATAATTAAGATCAGTGAGCCATATGTAAAAGCAAGACAAGAAAGTCGGGTGGGGGGAACTGATTAAGAAGAGTTCCAGTTTGAGATGGAAAGGAATGAGGGGAGGGGATGGAGAGTGAAAATGAGTACAGCTGATACATTCTGTAAACTTCTCAAACTGCAGAGCAATAATGAAATGGAAAAAAGTAACCTCTTAGACAAAATGTAATCCCTTTAATGTATATGCATTTCCCTGCAGCTAAAACTCAAAATATAGTTAATGCCAAAATAAAAGTATTCATGTTTCTCATAATTAAAAACATAGCCTCATTTCTCTTATCTTTCAGGATCCAGTATTTTGTAAGCTTATTTTCCCCCTATATATTTTAATAAGTTTATAATTTTATTTTATATATGTGACTAGAAAGAGTTAGTCTCTTATGCTTAGACTATTCATGTGAGCAGAATATCCTTAAAGCTTAGCCAGTTGACACAAATGACAAGACTCACTGGAAGGTATAATTGCATTTTCCTTGTTCCTTCTACTTCCTATGAAACAACTCTGGGGCTAAGACATCTTTCTTGTGATGATCAGATGGTAATGAAATTTTTTTATTTTGCCTCACAAAGCTATTGTAAATTACATGTAAATTAGCATTCTCTGAGAAGAGTTTTGTTCATAGTAGTTTTTAATTGGATGTTTCTGAAGGAAATAGGATCCAGAAACTTTCTGTTCTGCCATCTTGCTGACATAATATTTTTTCGTCTTGATTTTGCTAGAAACCAGAATTGTCCAACTGTACCTGTTCTGAACTTCAATCTAAACAATTTAAACATTCTCCTGCTTAAGGGAGTAGGCTAGAAAATTTACTCCCTAGAGACCTTCTGTTCTTCACAAAATTATCTCTGGAGAATATTCCAGTGTACCTGTCTCTCTTGGAAAGAGCAGATCCTTAATAAAGATGGAGGTCAGTGAGTAAAGAAAGGAGACAGGGCTTTGTCCTGTTACCTAGCTTGGTGAGTCTGCTTTGTCTCTCACATCTCAGATGCATTCTATAGACAAAGGAATGAACACACTGGCACACACACACACACACACACACACACACACACACTAGAGAGAAAGAAAGAGAGAGAGAGAGAGAGAGAGAGAGAGAGAGAGAGAGAGAGAGAGAGAGAGAGAGAGAAGAATGACAAAGACAGAGACGAAGACAGAGACAGACAGACAGAGGGAGATCATCAGGGCACAAAAGATACAGCGAAGTATGATATATTTTCAAAATCATTTGTGTTCCAGCAAAACTCCTTTTTATGGATATGTTACAAAGATTATTTGCTTCCTTTTATTCTCTGTTTTAATTCACTATTTTTTTAGCTAAAAATCATAGATCTGAGATAATGTGATGTCTTTCCTTTTATAAAAGGTAAGACTAACTATATGTGTTGTCTATAAATGTTTAAGGGATTATGTTATTTATACAGGTTTTGAGATAACATTTTACATGGTATATATTACATAAATGGGGCTATTTTATACAATTACTTTGACTATATTATACCAAAATTTTTAAATTATATTAAACATATACTGACAAATGAAGAAACTCTAAGCCTTTAAATGATTTTTCATGGTTGAGATTACATTTAAATTAATTCTATTGGGAATATAATTTTGTCTGTGTTAACAGCTAGAAAAAAATGATACTTACTGGAGAACCTGCCTTGTCAAAGTAGAAAAAAATTCTGTTGGCTATGATGACAGAATATATATTGGGAGTCTGCTAAACCAAGCCCTGACCACAGCATCAATAACAAAGACAATGTAAATTAATAGAGAAGAAAGGCACTAAAATGAATAGATTAATATGATTAATCTTATCTTGATTCATGGCATAATTTCTCTTGAAGCTACCAAAAATTCACTCTTATATATTGTTCTTTACATAGATGCTTTGAATTGTGTATTTATGTTGAAGCACAGAACATGTACAGTTAGTACAACGTTCTTACATTAGCTCTCTAACTCCACAGGTTTTTACATGCAGTCCTGAAGACTTTTGAGCATTTATTCCTATGGACCATGAATTTAGGAGTGACCAAGCAGGATGCTTCTATCCAATGACACCCAGTTTCACCCTTCCTCCTTCTTACTCCTGGGGATTCCAGGACTAGAGTCTCACCACACCTGGATTGGCTTTCCCTTCTGTGTTGTATATCTGATTGCTCTCCTTGGGAACTTCACTATCTTGTTGGTGATAAAGACTGAGAGCAGCCTTCACCAACCCATGTTCTACTTTCTGGCCATGCTAGCTACCATTGACTTGGGCCTTTCAACAGCAACCATCCCTAAGATGCTTGGGATCTTCTGGTTTAGCTTCAGGATAATACTCTTTGGTGCCTGCCTAACACAGATGTTTTTTATCCACAACTTCACAGGCATGGAGTCAGCAGTCCTCTTGGCAAAGGCTTATGACCGCTATGTGGCCATCTGCAACCCACTTCGATATAGCACCATCCTCACCAACAAGGCTGTTTCCATGATTGGTCTGGGTGTGCTAGTGAGATCATTTCTTTCTGTTATCCCATTTGTATTTCTCATACTACGGTTGCCCTTCTGTGGGAATAACATCATTCCCCACACCTATTGTGAGCACATGGGCCTCGCACGTCTGTCTTGTGCCAATATCAAGGTCAATGTAATCTATGGTCTGGGTGCTATTTCAATCCTGGTTTTTGACATTATAGCCATTGCTTTTTCTTACTCACAGATATTATGTGCCGTCTTCCGTCTCCCTTCTCGCGAAGCCCGACTCAAGTCCCTCAGCACCTGTGGTTCCCTTGTCTGTGTCATCCTCGCCTTCTACACACCAGCCCTCTTTTCTTTCATGACACATTGCTTTGGTAGGAATGTGCCTCGCTATATACATATACTACTGGCCAACCTTTATGTGGTGGTGCCACCAATGCTCAATCCTGTCATATATGGAGTGAGAACCAAACAAATCTATGGCCGTGTTAAGAAAATGTTATTAAAAAAATAAGGAATACACATGAACACACAAAACCATATATATACTTATCAGACAACATGACGGAGGGACAACTTGTTGTATTATGTAAATGTAAATGTTTTTACAGAAAGTTTTGTTCTCTTATGTGAGTTTCTTTTAGAATATTTTTTGAGTTTGTATACACTACGAATTACTGTTTAATACATATGATAAACATATTCATATATGTCAACTCATTCACAAATATATTAGTTTTCATGGACCAAACACATCATTTACATATAATTAAGGAAGATCTGCATGATTTGCAGAAACTTCTTGCATTTTCTCCCCATCTATTTGTTCCCACCTTATTTGAAAAGAAATTCTGTGGTTATTTTACTCTGTGTCTCAACATTGTTCACATGACTTTAATATTTAAACAAAGATTGCATATCATCATGTTCTTTCTTTAATATGCATTTTCATTTTTCTCAGTAATTTATTTTACAAATGTAGTCTTGGCTACTTTCTAATAAATTAATTATTAGTGATTTAAACAATTTATGTATTGTATACTTTATGATTAAGGGTATTTTTACCTTAGGACGCAGAGCGGAGCCTGGCCCAGCTGACAGCCGGAAGGGGGGCTGGCTCATAGAGGCTGAGCAACTGCAATTGGGAACAGAAAATTAGAACTTCTGTTTCCACCCGGAGGCAACTTCAGGACGCAGAGTGGAGCCTGGCCCAGCTGCCAGCTGGAATGGCGGCTGGCTCATAGAAGCTGAGCAACTGGTGAGTGGGAGACCTAGGCTGAAGGGGAGCAGAGAGATCTCTGCGGAGTGCACACGGAAAGTGTACATCCTAACTTGCCCTGCCCTGCCTTGCCCGATCCAGCAATTGGGAACAGAAAATGAGAACTTCTGTTTCCACCCGGAGGCGACTTCAGGATGCAGAGCGGAGCCTGGCCCAGCTGCCACCAGGAACCTGGGCTGCCGGGGAGTAGAGAGATCTCTGCGGAGTGCACACAGAAAGTGTACCACGGACACAGACCAGATACAAGGGAAAGGCAAGAACATATCACTGACAACAAAATGGCAAGGGGAAAGAGAAAGAATATATCCCAAGGAAACCAAGACAATCTAGCAACACCAGAACCCAGCTCTCCCATAATAGCAAACATCGGAATTCCAAACACTCCAGAAAAAGAAGACAAAGACCTGAAATCATACCTCAAGATGCTGATAGAGATACTTAAACAAGAAAGGGAGGAAAAGCAAAAAGATTCAGAAGCTTTTAAAAAAGAAACAAGAAAAACACTCAAAGAACTCAAAGAACTAGAGGAAAACAGAACCAAAGAAATAAAGGAATGGAAGAGGGAAATTAAAACAGAAATTGACACAATAAAGAAAACGCTAAAAGAGATAACCCTAGAGTCAGAACACCAAAAAACAAAATCAGGAGTCACAGAAGCAAGCATTTCCAACAGATTACAAGAGATCGAGGAGAGAATCTCGGGGGCAGAAGACAACATTGCAAACATAGACAAAACAGCCAGAGAAGATGCAAAAAACAAAAAGCTCCTAACCCAAAATGTCCAGGAAATCCAAGACACAATGAGAAGACCGAACCTAAGGATAATAGTAATAGAAGAGGGAGAAGAGTATCAACTAAGAGGCACAGTAAATATCTTCAACAAAATCATAGAAGAAAACTTCCCTACCCTCAAGAATGAGATGACCACGAGCATAAAAGAAGCCTTCAGAACTCCAAATAGGTTGGACCAGAAAAGAAATACCTCCTGACACATAATAGTAAAAACATCAAGTGCCCAAAGTAAAGAAAGAATACTAAAAGCAGTAAGGGAAAAAGGTCAGGTAACATATAAAGGCAGACCAATCAGACTCACACCCGATTTCTCAACAGAGACTATGAAAGCTAGAAGAGCCTGGACAGACATCATGCACTCCTTAAGAGAGCACAAGTGCCAGCCCAAGCTGCTATACCCAGCAAAACTATCAATCACCATCGATGGAGAGACGAAGATATTTCAAGACAAATCAAAATTCACACAATATCTGACCACAAACCCAGCACTACAATGAATTATAGGTGGAAAACCCAATACAAGGAGGGAAAATACAGCCTAGTAAGAACAAGAAAACTCTTAAACAAGAAAACTAAAAGAAGAAAAAAGCACAGACACAACTCAACCCAAAAAAGCAATAATGGCAGGAAACAGAAACAACTATTCCTTGATATCTATTAACATAAATGGACTCAACTCCCCAATAAAGAGACATAGGCTATCAGACTGGATACATAAACAAAATCCAGCCTTTTGCTGCATACAGGAAACTCATCTCAGAGACAGAGACAGACACTATTTCAGAGTAAAAGGGTGGGAAAAAAACTTCCAAGCAAACAGCTCCAAGAAGCAAGCTGGAGTGGCTATTCTAATATCGAATAAAGTAAATTTCCAACCAAAAGTTATCAAAAAAAAGATAAGAAAAAACACTTTTTACCCATTACTGGGGAAATCTGTCAGGAGGAACTCTCAATCCTTAACATATATGCTCCAAATAAAAAATCACCCACATTCATAAAAGAAACCCTACTAAAGCTCAAAAAATACATTTCACCCCACACAATATTAGTGGGAGACTTTAATACCCCACTCTCACCAATGGACAGATCAGGGAAACAGAAACTGAACAAGGACACTGCAAAACTAGCAGAGACTTTGAACCAACTAAAATTAATAGATATATACAGAACATACTATCCCAAAGTAAAAGAATACACCTTCTTCTCACCACCCCATGGCACCTTCTCGAAAATTGACCACATAATTGGACACAGAACGAGCCTCCATGGATATAAGAAGATTGAAATACTCCCATGCAACCTCTCAGATCACCATAGTCTATGGCTGGTCTTTAACAACAACAAAGACAACAAAATGCACACATACACATGGAAACTAAACAACGCTTTGTTAAAGGATAGCAGGGTCAAAGAAGAAATAAAGAAAGAAATTAAGGACTTTCTAGAATTCAACGAAAATGAAAACACAACATACCCAAACCTATGGGATGCAATGAAAGCAGTATTGAGAGGAAAACTCATAGCACTAAGTTCTTCCAAAAAGAAACTGGAGAGAGCTCACATCAGCAACCTGACAGCACAGCTAAAAGCCCTAGAACAAAAGGAAGCAGATATACCCAAAAAGAGTAGACTGCAAAAAATAATCAAAATTAGGGCAGAAATAGACCAAATAGAAACAAAAAGAACCATTGAAAAAATCAACAAAACAAAGAGTTGGTTCTTTGAGAAAATCAACAAGATTGATAAACCCCTAGCCAGACTAACTAGAGGGCAAAGAGAGAGTATCCAAATTAACAAAATCAGAAAGGAAAGTGGTGACATAACAACTGAAACTAAGGAAATTCAAGAAATCATCAGATCCTACTACAAAAACTTATACTCCACAAAATTGGAAAATCTGGAGGAAATGGACAAATTCCTAGACAGATACAAGGTCCCAAAGTTAAACCAGGACCAAGTAAACCATCTAAATAACCCTATAACACCTAAAGAAATAGAAGAAGTCATCAAAAGCCTCCCAACCAAAAAAAGCCCAGGTCCAGACGGGTCCAGTGCAGAATTTTATCAGACATTTATTGGGGATATAACACCAATACTCGCCAAACTATTCCAAAAGATAGAATCAGATGAAATATTACCAAACTCATTTTTTGAGGCTACAATAACCCTCGTACCTAAACCACACAAAGACCCTACTAGAAAAAAGAACTTCAGACCAATCTCACTTATGAATATTGATGCAAAAATACTCAACAAAATCCTTGCAAACCGAATCCAAGAACACATCAAAACCATCATTCATCATGACCAAGTAGGCTTCATCCCTGGGATGCAGGGATGGTTTAACATAAGGAAATCCATTAATTTAATCCACCATATAAACAAACTTAAAGACTAAAATCACATGGTCATCTCACTAGACGCTGAGAAAGCATTCGACAAAATCCAACACCCCTTCATGTTAAAAGTCCTGGAAATAACAGGAATCCAAGGCCCCTATTTAAACATAATAAAAGCAATATACAGCAAACCAACAGCCAACATCAAACTTAATGGCGAGAAACTTGAAGCAATCCCACTAAAATCAGGGACTCGACAAGGCTGCCCATTCTCCCCCTACCTATTCAACATAGTACTGGAAGTCCTGGCTGGAGCAATTAGACAGCAAAAGGAGATCAAAGGGATACAAATCAGAAAGGAAGAGATAAAAACATCACTCTTTGTCGATGACATGATAGTGTACTTGAGTTACCCCAAAAATTCCACCAGAGAACTCCTACAGCTGATAAACAAGTTCAGCAAAGTGGCTGGATACAAAATTAACTCAAACAAATCCGTAGCCTTCCTATACTCAAAGGACAAACATGTGGAGAAAGAAATTAGGGAAAAGGTGCCCTTCACAATCGTCACAAAAACTATGAAATACCTTGGTGTGACTCTAACTAAGCAAGTGAAGGACCTGTATGAAAAGAACTTCAAACCTCTAAAGAAATTGAGGAGGATCTCAGAAAATGGAAAGATCTCCCATGCTCATGTATTGGAAAATCAACATCTTAAAAATGGCCATCCTACCAAAAGCAATCTACAGATTCAATGCAATCCCCATCAAAATTCCAACCCAGTTCTTCATGGAATTGTAAAGATCAATGTGCAATTTCATATGGAATAACAAAAGACCTAGAATAGAGAAATCCATCCTCAACAACAAAAAAACATCTGCGGGAATCACTATCCCTGACCTCAAGCTTTATTACAAGGCAATTGTGCTGAAAACTGCATGGTACTGGTATAGAAATAGGCATGTGGATCAATGGAATAGAATAGAAGATCCAGAAATGAGCCCTCATGTATATGGTCACCTGATTTTTGACAAAGGAGCAGTAAACATTCAATGGAAAAAGGACAGCCTATTCAACAAATGGTGCTTGTCCAACTGGCACTCAGCATGCAAAAGAATGAAAATAGACCCTTTCTTATCTCTTTGTACAATGCTCAAGTGTAAGTGGATCAAAGATCTCCACATTAAATAGGATACACTGAAGCTATTAGATGAGAAAGTAGGGAAAACCTTAGAACATATAGGCACAGGAGAAAATTTCCTGAACAAAACACCAATGGCTCAAGCTCTAAGGTCAAAGATTAACAAATGGGACTTAATGAGATTGCAAAGTTTCTGTAGAGCTAAGGATATCTTCAAGAAAACAAAACGGCAACCAACAGAATGGGAAAGATCTTTACCAACACCACATCAGATAGAGGCCTAATATCCAAGGTGTACAAGGAACTCAAAAAACTAGACACCAGAGAATCAAATAACCCTATTAAAAAATGGGGTACAGAGCTAAACAAAACGTTTTTAGTCGAGGAACACCGAATGGCCGAGAAACATCTCAGGAAATGCTCGACATCCTTAGCCATCAGGGAAATGCAAATCAAAACAACCCTGAGATTCCACCTCACACCAGTCAGATTGGTCAAGATCCAAAACTCAGAGGACAGCAGATGCTGGTGAGGCTAAGGAGAAAGAGGAACACTTCTCCACTGTTGGTGGGGTTGCAAGCTAATACAACCACTCTGGAAATCAGTCTGGAGATACCTCAGAAAATTGGATATAGTACTACCTGAAGACCCAGCTATTCCACTTCTGGGCATATACCCCAGAGACACTTTAATACACAACAAAGATATATACACCACAATGTTCATAGCGGCTCTATTTATAATAGCCAGAAGCTGGAAGGAACCCAGATGTCCTTCAGAAGATGAATGGATACAAAAATTGTGGTACATATACACAATGGAATACTACTCAGCCACCAGAAACAATGACTTAACCAAATTCTTAAGAAAATGGCTGCATCTAGAGAACATCATCCTGAGTGAGATAACCCAGTCACAAAAGAACAGACATAATATACAGTCACTGATAGTGGGATGCTAACCCCAGAGGCTTGCACTCCCCCAGAAACAACCCACAGATTGTAAGAAGTCCAAAAAATAAAGAAAACAAACCAAAACAAAAAATATTTACAAAACAAGAAAACTTTAACTATTTCCATGTTATATTTTGTTTTACATGTACTTTAGCTCATTGTAACTATTAAGTTTTCAAGGCATACAATCAAACCTTGAAAAAAATCAAGTACTGACTAAAAAATATATTCTTATAGTTTTATGTAAAAATTATGTTAAAATCTGAAAAAAAATTACTGACAAAAATTGTAAAAAAAAAAAAAGGGCATTTTTACCTTCATGTTTATATTGCATCACATGCAAGCAGTGGCCATAAATGGTAGGAAATGGCATCAAATTCCCTGTAACTGGAATTAAAGATGGTTATCCTCCAAGTGGATGCTGGAAACCTTAGGATCTAACATGATTCTCTGCAAGGGAAACAAGTACTCTTTTTTTTTTAACAACTTTATTTTACAAAACAAAGATAAATGTACAGATCTTAAGCATTGTTTGCATAAAATTATACAATACATTTTTTCAGTACTTTTTTTCAGATTTTAAAATAATTTTTACATAAAACTGTATGAATATATTTTTTAGTCGGTACTTGATTTTTTTTAAAGGTTTGATAGTATGCATTGAAAAGTTAATAGTTACAATGAGCATAAAGTACATGTAAAACAAAATGGAACATGGAAATAGTCAAAGTTTTCTTGTATAGAGATTTTTTTTGTTTTGTTTTGTTTTCTTTATTTCTTGGACTTCATACAGTCTGTGAGTTGTTTCTGGGGCACTGTGAGCCTCTGGGGTTAGCATCCCACTATCAGTGACTGCATATTATGTCTGTTCTTTTGTGAGCGGGTTATCTCACTCAGAATGATAATCTCTAGATGCAGCCATTTTCTTAAGAATTTGGTCTAGTCATTGTTTCTGATAGCTGAGTAGTATTCCATTGTGTAAATGTACCACAATTTTTGTATCCAATCATCTTCTGAAGGACATCTGGGTTATTTCCAGCTTCTGGCTATTATAAATAGAGCTGCTTTGAACATTGTGGTGCATATATCTTTGTTGTGTACTAAAGTGTCTCTGGGGTATATGCCCAGAAGTGGAATAGCTGGGTCTTCAGGTAGTATTATGTCCAATTTTCTGAGGTATCGCCAGACTGATTTCCAGAGTGGTTGTATTAGTTTGCAACCCCACCAACAGTGTGGAATGATTCCTCTTTCTCCACATCCTCACCAGCATCTCTTGTCATCTGAGTTTTGGATCTTGGCCAATCTGACTGGTGTGAGGTGGAATCTCAGGGTTGTTTTGATTTGTATTTCCCTGATGGCTAAAGATGTCAAGCACTTCCTCAGATATTTCTCAGCTAATCGATATTCCTCAACTGAGAACGTTTTGTTTAGCTCTGTACCCCATTTTTTAATAGGGTTATTTGATTCTCTGGTGTCTAGCTTTTTGAGTTCCTTGTATACCTTAGATATTAGGCCTCTATCTGATGTGGAGTTGGTAAAGATCTTTTCCCATTTGTTGGCTGCAGTTTTATTTTCTTGACAATGTCCTTAGCCTTAGAGAAACTTTGCAATCTCATTAAGTCCCATTTGTTAATCTTTGATGTTAGAGCTTGAGCCATTGGTGTTTCTTTTTCAGAAAATTATCTCCTGTGCCTATATGTTCTAAAGTTTTTTCTACTTTCTCATCTAATAGTTTCAGTGTATCTGGTTTAATGTGGAGATCTTTGATCCACTTACACTTGAACTTTGTACAAGGAGATAAGAAAGGGTCTATTTTCATTCTTTTGCATGTTGAGTGCCAGTTGGACCAGCACCATTTGTTGAATTGGCTGTCCTTTTTCCATTGAATGTTTATGGCTTCTTTGTCAAAAATCAGGTGACCATATATGTGAGGGCTCATTTCTGGATCTTCTATTCTATTCCATTGATCCACATGCCTATTTCTGTACCAGTACTATGCAGTTTTCAGCACAATTGCCTTGTAATATAGTTTGAGGTCAGGGATAGTGATTTCCACAGATGTGAAACAAGTACTCTTAACCCACAAGCCATCTCTTCAAAATGAAGTATGAGGGATTTAATGCCAAAATGTTCTACTGACATTGTATCCTGCTTTAATACAGATTAATCTCAGTAGCTGCTGGTGTCATTGCAAATGACAAAATAGCACATGGCAATGTCTAGATCCTTCCTTGGTGGCATTACTGCCTCAGAAGATATTAATTAATAGAGAATCTCACTATTATAGAAAAGAAACAAAGAATTAATAGTATAAGCAATGACACCAGCAGCTAGTGATACCACTAGTCCTATACAGCAGAGGACTTTCAGATCTGGGTTCAGTCAGAGAAGATGCACCTAACCCTAAAGAGACTGGAGGCCCCAGAGAGTTTAGAGGACTAGTGGTATGGGCGGGATGGGTATATCCTCATGAAGATGAGGTTGGGGAGAAGGTTTGAGATGTGAAACAATTGGAGATTGGACCAGGAGGGAAATGAAATCTCCAGTGTAAAAATAAAGAAAATTTAAAAATAAATTAAAAATAATTATGGATGGCAAATACAATATAATGTTTAGTTTGATGACTATATATATATATATATATATATATATATATATATATATATATATATATATATATACATATATATATATATATCCTATAAGGTTTATTTATACTTTTTAACTTCATGCTTATGACCGCTTTGTTACACGTTGGTATGTGCATGTGCACCACATGTGTAACTAGCATATGTGTTACTCAGAAAGGGCTTTGAGTTCCCTAGAACTAGGTATAAGAGTATTTAAAAATAATTATGTGGGTTTCAGGAAACAAGACCAGGTCTTCTGCCACAGTAACAAATACTTTTAACTGCTGTGCCATCTCTCCAGCCCAGGGGTAAGCTTTTTATATTATTAACCCAAATTACCTTATTACATTTGTATCTATAGCAACAAAACAAATAAAACTTTCACTGAATATGTATTTGTAACTATTAACTTAGTGACTACATTGCATTTAAATAATAAATCTCTACGAAGTAAATCAACTTATATGCTAGTTACTATATCTCACACTATTCCAGATGACTCAGCATGTACAGACCAGTAATGATAGACTAACACCATGATCAGTTAGCTTTGAAGTCAGCATGTTCCTTTATGCCCCAAGGAAAGAGTTTCTTCTTCTTTTTTTGTTGTTTTCGTTTTTGATTGGTTTTGTTTATTGTTGGTTTAGTTAAGGTTACTCTGTGGCAGTTTCATGCACACATGTGTACTGCTTGCTCTCATCCCATCCTCTGATCATCTCCCTCTCTCCCTGTCTACTCCTCCCTTTTCTACAAATCTCTTTCTTGTGTTTAAGTCTGTTATTTTGTTTGTGGCTCACTAGGAGTGATGCAGATGGGATTTAACTTACTGATTGAACAGTGGCCCAGGAAGTCCAGAAAGCTCAAGTCCTATGCTATTAACTTCTGATGGAATTAGGGGGAATATTTCATGAAAATTACTACCTTAATTAATAATAAACCACTACAATAACATACTTTGAAGCCTGCCTTACAGGCTTTGATTTATTGTTGCATAAAATTGTATTTTGTTACAGTTTTTGTAAATATAAACCATATGACTTTTATTTGATACCTGAGAAATTTTTGTCAGGACAATCAATGATGGTGGGTATATATTAAACATTTATAGACAACACATATAGTTAGTCTTACCTTTTATAAAAAGAAAAGACATCACATTATCTCAGATCTATGATTTTTAGCTAAAAAAAAATGGTGAATTAAAACAGAGAACAAAAGGAAGCAAATAATCTTTGTAACATATCCATAAAAAGGAGTTTTGCTGGAACACAAATAATTTTGAAAATATATCATACTTCGCTGTATCTTTTGTGCCCTGATGATCTCCCTCTGTCTGTCTGTCTCTGTCTTTGTCTCTGTCTTTGTCATTCTTCTCTCTCTCTCTCTCTCTCTCTCTCTCTCTCTCTCTCTCTCTCTCTCTCTTTCTTTCTCTCTAGTGTGTGTGTGTGTGTGTGTGTGTGTGTGTGTGTGTGTGTGCCAGTGTGTTCATTCCTTTGTCTATAGAATGCATCTGAGATGTGAGAGACAAAGCAGACTCACCAAGCTAGGTAACAGGACAAAGCCCTGTCTCCTTTCTTTACTCACTGACCTCCATCTTTATTAAGGATCTGCTCTTTCCAAGAGAGACAGGTACACTGGAATATTCTCCAGAGATAATTTTGTGAAGAACAGAAGGTCTCTAGGGAGTAAATTTTCTAGCCTACTCCCTTAAGCAGGAGAATGTTTAAATTGTTTAGATTGAAGTTCAGAACAGGTACAGTTGGACAATTCTGGTTTCTAGCAAAATCAAGACGAAAAAATATTATGTCAGCAAGATGGCAGAACAGAAAGTTTCTGGATCCTATTTCCTTCAGAAACATCCAATTAAAAACTACTATGAACAAAACTCTTCTCAGAGAATGCTAATTTACATGTAATTTACAATAGCTTTGTGAGGCAAAATAAAAAAATTTCATTACCATCTGATCATCACAAGAAAGATGTCTTAGCCCCAGAGTTGTTTCATAGGAAGTAGAAGGAACAAGGAAAATGCAATTATACCTTCCAGTGAGTCTTGTCATTTGTGTCAACTGGCTAAGCTTTAAGGATATTCTGCTCACATGAATAGTCTAAGCATAAGAGACTAACTCTTTCTAGTCACATATATAAAATAAAATTATAAACTTATTAAAATATATAGGGGGAAAATAAGCTTACAAAATACTGGATCCTGAAAGATAAGAGAAATGAGGCTATGTTTTTAATTATGAGAAACATGAATACTTTTATTTTGGCATTAACTATATTTTGAGTGTTAGCTGCAGGGAAATGCATATACATTAAAGGGATTACATTTTGTCTAAGAGGTTACTTTTTTCCATTTCATTATTGCTCTGCAGTTTGAGAAGTTTACAGAATGTATCAGCTGTACTCATTTTCACTCTCCATCCCCTCCCCTCATTCCTTTCCATCTCAAACTGGAACTCTTCTTAATCAGTTCCCCCCACCCGACTTTCTTGTCTTGCTTTTACATATGGCACACTGATCTTAATTATATTTCCTTCCCTGAGCTTAGGTGGGAAATTATTCGGCAAAATAAAGGCATTATCTGTGCCTAAAAAATTGAAAGTGACCCCCCTCAAAGAATATTAGCTGCAAATACTCCTTCTATGAAAAGCATGAGTCTCATTGTTTCCTCTTTTATTCCTAATGAAATGTTGATGGGTCTGACTTTTGCTTTTCTAACCTGACTGAGGGGGGGGGGCGGAATTCCCCTCTTTCATGTACTTGAGTCCTCTCCATTCTACCTCCTCTCCTACCCCATGGCTGACCCCCATCTATTCCTCCATTGTTTCTATTTAGAAAAGGCAGGTCACCTATGAATATCAACCAGCCCAGCCGTGGCATATCAACTTGCGGTAAGACCAGGCACCTCCTCTATCATTAAAGCTGTCTGGGGTAACCTAGTAGGAGAAAAGTATCCCAAAGGCAGAGTCAGAGAGTCAGGCATGAAACAGAGTAGAGTCTGTCTGTTTCCACTACTAAAAGTTTCACAAGAACCAACCTACCTACTGTAATATGTGCCTATGACCACATGCAGTCAGTTCAGCCTCTGTGAATACCTATGAGCCCAGGTGATTTGATTCTGTAGGTTTCTTGTGGTGTTTTTGATCTCTCTGGCTCCTACAGTCTTCTCTCATCCTCTTTTGCAGGATTTCCCAAGTTCTGCCTCATGGCTGTGGGTCTCTGCATCCTCTGCATCTGTTTCCATCGGTTGCTGGGTGAAGCCTCTCTGATGACAATTAATTAGGCTAGGCACCAATTTGTGAGTATAAGAGAATGTATTCAAAATCATTTTGTTTACCATCTATCTATCTATCTATCTATCTATCTATCTATCTATCTATCTATCTATCTATCTATCAATTTTTCTTTCTTTCTTTTTCTGGGCTGTTCAGCCTTTGATTCTTTGTCATTCAATCAGTGCCAGGGTTCGTCTCTCTTTCATGCCTTGTATCTCAAGCTGGACTAGTCATCTGTTGGCCTTTCACACAGTTTCTACATCACTTTTACCCTAGCACAAACTAGGAAAGACAAACTATATGTCAAAGCTTTTGTGACTGGGGAGTATCCCAATCCCTCTGCTAGCAGTATTGCCTGGATACAGAAGATGGCCAGTTCAAGCCTCATATCACCCATTGCTAAGACTCTTAGCAGGATCACCCTCATAGATCCTGGGATTTTTCATTTTACTAGGTTTCTAGTTCATCTAAGGGATGCTACGCCCACCCAACCATGACTCCAGTTTAGAAGGTAGTTTCACAACATATTCATGTTTATTTAACAAAACAATAGTAGCAGGATACCCCCGTAGAGCCAATGATTCTCAAACTGAAGCCAATATATTTTAACCAAATTTATAAGACCATACATGAGACTCCTCTTGTAGAATGGACAGATTGAAAAATCCAATAAGAAAACAGCTAGTTAACTCTATAGTGTCTGTGGCATTATAAGGCTAGAGATCACTTTTTGTCTATTAGGACATTCATTATTGTACCTCCCACAGTTCCATCCCAATCAGAACTGAGTAATAACATTAATGCCTCTTCTTTCCAAGCAACTAGAATAGCACCTCCTGGGACTGTGAAGGATAGCTGATTTGGAGGAATTTTTCAGCTCAGTATCTGCTTGATTTCTCTATTACATATGTCCTGATGATGTAGTATGATCAGCAATAGGAACTTATTAGCAAGATATCATGAACAGTTAGGATTAATGGAAAGAACCCATACTGTTTGGGAGGTTTGGTGGAATTCCTTGACTAACAACTCATATGGAGGTTATCATACGGAGCATTACTATGTTTCCATTCATGGAAGAAGAAGTAGATATAAACTCTATTCCTAACACAGAAACTATCTCCATTTGATAACCACTTACAAATGAAAGATTAGTTTTCTATAACAAAGTCTTATTGGGAATACAGACTACTTTCTTTTAGAGTGTCAGATTTATATTTATATTTATTCAATCATACAAAACATTCCAACAGCATCAATTCCTGATATTATTGATAATAGTCTGTTATGCTTACAGTCAGGGGCCTCAATAAATGTCCTCTGAGATGCTGTACCCATGACTGAAAGAGATGCAGATACCCAAAGACAAACATTGGACAGAGGATAGAAACCCTTACAAAAGAGGTGGGGGAAAGATTGAAGACCCTGAATGGAATGGGAATCTAATAGGAAGACCAAAAAGTCAACTAAACTGGACCCCTGTGACCTTGTGGAGATAGAGCCAGAAAACAAGTAACATGCATGGGATGGAATGAGGACCCTGGTGCATATGTAGCAGATATGCAGCTCAGTTTCCATGTGGATCTCCCATCAACTGGAGTGGGGGCTCTCCTAAAGCTGTAGCATCTTTTCTCCAACAGGGTTGCCTTGTCTTGTCTAGTGGGAGAGGATGAACTTAATCTGGCAGAGACATGATGTTGCAGGATGGGAGAATACACAGAGTAGGGTAAAGAAGAGGATGGGTGAGGGAAAAGGTTGTAAAGGGGATATTAGAAGGAAAGTAGCATTTGAAATATAAATAAATATAAATATACATAAATAGAATGGATGATTAAAAAAATTTATCTCAAAGATGAGGTGACAGATTAATACTGAATAAATGAGAAATGACCTCAAAAGTCTATGAATATCTACAGAGTGTTAAAAATAGACAATGAAAAGTAAACTTGGTATAAGATGTCATCATAGTCTTCTGTTTTTCAGTAAACCAAAATTTCTACACAAATGTAGACACATTTTTTGTAGTGAAGATGCAGGAATTATTATAAGTGAACATTTTAAAAACTTTGCATTGGAATAATAATAATTAAATTAAAAAACTATTTATAGAAGAATAGTGAGAATATCAATGTAGAGTAGTCATTTCTTATTTGGAAAACATGCATGAAATGCACAGAAAGAACTGCAATTTTATCTATTCCTAACAACAATTATGTTCTTTAAGACAATTTCAGATGAAAATTCATTTGAATCTTATAAAAATATTTTAAAATGAAGAAAATAAACTCACATCCTAGATTAGGGAAAAGAACATATTTGGATTATACTCAGAAACAAAATGAATTCAGTTCGTGAGCTTTGGAAACCTGAACACTTTTAGAAATCTTTTTCATATCTTCTTGGTCCTCGCACCATAATAATGGGGTTCACCATGGGTGGTACAAGAAGATAGATGTTGGCCACAAATATATGTACTTGGGGAGCAACATTGTGCCCAAACCTATGGGTGAGGAAGGAGAAGAAGGCTGGGGTATAGGACACTAAGATAACACAGACATGTGAGCCACAGGTTCCCAGAGTCTTGAGTCTGGCATCCTTGGAGGGCAGGTGGAAAACTGTGTTGAGTATGAGTACATACGAGAAAATGATCATTATGAAGTCCACCCCACCAGTGAGAAAGGCAACAATGAGGCTGTAAGTTCTGCGGATGCTTGTCTCAGCACAAGCAATCTTGATGAGGGCCATGAACTCACAGTAAGTATGAGAAATTATATTAGTCTTGCAATAAGGAAGGCAACGTAGCAAGAAAGGGTGAGGACTGAGAAGGGCTATTCCTCGAAGGACAACAGCTAGACCTATGCCTCCAGTTAGAGTGTGTGTCTGAATAGCTGAATGTCTTAATGGGTTACAAATAGCTACATAACGGTCAAAGGCCATGGCCAAGAAAAAGCCAGACTCCATGGTAGAGCAAGAGTGAATCAGAAATACTTGAGTGAGGCAAGCTTCAAGGTGAATTTTGCCATCATGAAACCAGAAGAGGCTGAGAACTTTGGGAACAGCTGTAGTGCACACTATGATGTCGGCCACTGCCAACATGCAGAGAAAGAGGTACATTGGCTCATGGAGGCTGGAATCTGTCTTGATGATGAACAGAAGTGAACAATTTCCCACCAGAGCTAAAACATAGACCATGCAAAAGGGAATGGAGATCCAGATGTGTGCTGCCTCCAACCCAGGAATGCCAATGAGGATGAAGATTGAGGGATGGACATCAGACTTATTGTAGACAGACATAACACTTGTCAAATGTCTTAGCTTCCTCTTCATGGATGTTTCCTATAAAAGGATTAAAAATAATTTCTACATTTGAAATATCTTATTAGTTAAAGGTACAGACCATACCTTTTGTGCTGAATAAATTATTGTTACTTTAAATGTAAAACAAATTGATAAAAACATAAAAGAATTACCTACAATTACAGAATTAAATTGCCTTTGAAAGTTCACCACTCAGATTGAAACAGTTCATATCTGTAATGATTCTTGGAAACTTTTCACTCCCAAGGGATTATCTGAACTCTTTGTTCTCCTCAACCACACAAACAACTTTTATAGTTTATATTTATGTGTTAATATTACTTTATATTTATGTATTAGTCATTGCTATATGAGTTTATGTTTTATAGTATGATTGATGTAGAGATGCAAATGAAGAAGTCATGTAAGCATAAAAACAAAGCTTTACAAGACTGGAAATTCTACTATCTTCCCTTGGAAAAAATGTGATACTTACTAAAAATTGAAGATTGTGTAAGGCATATAGTATAAGGGAGTAAACATTTGCAGTAAAGGAAGAATTTTATGAGGGACTAGATATAGAATTTGTTTTTCTTCCTTTCATTAGTTTTCTCTCTTTTAATAATAAATATTTTCACCTTACACCAACCAGAATGGCTAAGATAAAAAACTCAGGTGACAACACATATGGCTAGGATGTGGAAAAAGAGGAACATTTCTCCATTGCCGGTAGGATTGCAAACTGGTACAACCACTCTGGAAATCAACTTGGAGGCTCCTCAGAAAATTGGATATAGATCTACCTGAAGACCCAGCAATACCACTCTTGGGAATATAACCAAAAAAATGCCACACTATGCCACAGGAGCATGTGTTTATTATGTTCATAGTGGCTTTGTTTGTGATAGCCAGAAGCTGGAAATAATCCATATGTGCCATGACAGAAGAATTGATACAGAAAATGTGATTTATTTATACAAAGGAATATTACTCAGCTATTAAGAATGAGGATATTCTGAGTTTTGCAGGCAATTGGATAGAACTAGAAAATATCATCCTGACTGAGGTAACTCAGACCCAAAATCATGCATGGTATGTATTCACTAATAAGTGGATATTAGTCAAAAATTGTACAGAATACCCAAAATACAGTTCACAGAACTCAAAATGGTGAACAAACTGAAGGGCCCAAGTGAGGACAAGTCAGTCTCACTTGGGAGGAAGAAGAAAGCAACCACAAGTGGAAAAGGAGGTAGGCAGGAACCTGGGAGAGAAAGGGATGGGAGCAGGGAGGAGAGATGGAAACATGGTCTAGTATGGGGTGGGAGGAAAAGGACTGAAGCCATGAGGGCCAGCAGAAAGAATGGAAACAGGCAACCTCTGGAGGTAGGAAGTTGGAAGGACCCTCCAGAATGTACCAGTTACCTGGAAGGTAAGAGACTCTGTACTTAAAGTGAGGGACCCTAGATGAAATGCCCTACACTGGGGTGAGGGACCTTGTATAGCCTACCTCCAACATAAAGACAGAGCATCAAGTAAGGATGGGGTTGCCACCCCACAGTCAAAACTCTGACCCATAATTATTCTTGTCTGAAAAACTGTTGAGATGGAAATGGAGGAGCACTTGAAGACAAGGAGGAACAATGACAGGCCCAAAATGGGATCCAGCTCACAGGGAGGCCCCAAGGCCTGACACTATTACTTAGGCTATGGAGACCTCACAAAAAAAGACCTAACATAACTGCCCTCCAAAAGACCCAACAACAAGCTGAAAGAGTCAGATGCAGATACTTGCACCCAATCAATGGACAGAAGTTGATGACCCTGTGGCTGAATTTGGGAAAGGCTGGGGGAAGTTGAGAAGGAAGATGACCCTGTAGGAAAACCTGCGGTCTCAATTAACCTGGACCCCTGAGAGAGATCTCTCAGACACTGGGTCACCAGCCAGACAGCATACACCAGGTGATATAAAGCCACCAACACATATACAGCAGAATTTTGGGCACAGTCAGGGAAAATGCACCTAACCCTCAAATGATTGGAGGCCCCAGGGAGTTGAGAGGTCTGGTGGGATAGGTGGAGTGAGAACAGGATTGTGTGGGGAGGAGGTATGGGATGTGGAACAGTTAGAGAGTAGACCTGGAAGGGGAATAAAATTTGAAGTATAATTAATTAATTAATTGAAATTGATATATATATTATTATTAATAGTGTCAGAAATTTGTGTTTACCCATGGGGTGGGTCTCAAGTTGAGCCTGTTATTGGTTGGCCATTCCCTCATTATCTGCTTCATTCTCCCCTCCCATCCCTGCCTTTCTTATAGAAAGGATAAATTTTGGATTGAAAGTGTTGAATTAGTTGGTGTCCCAGTGGGATTTATGGCTAGCTACAGGATGCTCTTCTAGCTGAGCTACCTTATCTAACCTCAGTGAGAGAGGATTTGCCTGGCCTCACAGAGATTTGATGTGCCACGGAAGGGGATACTCCCCGCCCACACACACACACATACATCTACTCAGAGGAGAAAGAGTAGGAGGTTGGAGGAAGGATTGTAGAAATGGGAGGGAGAAGTAAGTAAAAAATAAATAAATAAATAAAGAGATAGATAGATAGATAGAGAGATAGATAGATAGATAGATAGATAGATAGATAGATAGATAGATGATAGACAGATAAATTTTAGCCACAATATTTAAATTCCAAATGACCATGTACACATACTTGTGATATGGGAAAGCCAGTACATGGGATCATCTGTCAATAGTAGTGGGTGAATGATCATGTAGACAGTTATTCACGTCTACCTGAGAATCACTGGACATAACAGTACTAGTGGTCAGAAAAATATACATTTGGAGAGAAACAAGGCAAGGTGTCATCCTTGGAACTTCATTGTGCAATATTTTTATTTTTGTCCTTGCCAGGCAACTTTCCACAATAAGTTAATTAGAACTCCATTTTAATTATTGAAACTTCTTTTCACTTATCTGTGAGTCAAACTAAGTGAATCACGGGTAATCTTCTCTACCAAACCTTTGGCTGGCAAAGTTTTCTTACCTCATGTGTTTTTTCATTGCCTGGTTCTCATGTGTGGACTCTTGCTATAATTTGATGATTCTACCTAGTTTCAAGCAAATCATTAGTACATGACTTTGAAAGTTGTGTCAGTCTCAAGATACCCAAACTATTTTTAATCTCTATGCTTAAAACTCAACTGATGCTATTCCTAAAATATTCACCATTATTGATAGTTTTACATTATAGTTTGTTTATGGAGATAAAACATCAGTATCCAAAAGAGTCAGGTTTATTCTGTGCATTACAGCCTCAGTGTCAATATCAAATTATAATACATTTTACATACCTTTTTTATTTGAAGTTTTAAATACAAATTATGTGCTCACTTGCACTATGTGGCTTTCAGAGAGCTTTGAAATGGGTATTCTTTTTTGATTAAGAAATAGCTGGATACCTAAGTCAACATAGTTTTGTAATTTTTAAGCAATGAAATTTTTAAGCAATTAGAATCAGAATCTGAAGAATAAACAAATACTTGCAAAGTTACTCAATTGTATATTATCCTGCTTCTAAACCTACCAATGATTATCAAAAAGGCAGTTGTTTTTCTGAAAACATTGCACGTATGCATTCATAAATTTGTTCTATTTTTTTTCTTAAATAGAGTCACGATAACTTTATAAGTTTAAAAAGGTAATAAGTGATAAACCTGAATTTTATATCAGGTACTAACTTCTAGACCTTCATGCTAAATTGCACTGTTAAATTACTCAAGCAGTTTATTTAATAATATTACTTAATTACGTTGGTATAAATAGAAATGATTAATATTTTCAGTATACAATATTAATGCCTTCACTATTAATTGACTACAAGTGTATTTTTAAAGTTCAATGTTTTAAAAATTACATAAAGATACTCCTTCAAATCAATTTTTTTCCTTTTAGACCATCACAAATGATATTCTGAACACTCACATGAGAAGAAAAATTGAACTAACCATGACCTCTCAATCTTATTCTTCTCTACAATTACATATATTCCTGTTGCTTATAAGATAGCTATATTCTACACAGCTAGTACAAAACCAAGTAGGATGAGTTGTCCCAAAAATTCAACAGAAGTACATGATTGAATGCTCCGAGTGGATACCAGGAATCATCTGTTTGGCCCATATACACTTACCTGATCACATAATGAGAGTTTCTGTGTATACATCACCTTAGAACCAATTCTTCAAGCATCAGGGTAAATATCAACTATGCTTGATTAAGTTGTGGTTTCTACCATAGTTTTCTATGTTTTGTGATTGAATCCCATATTGGACCATTTGCAGATGTCTCTGGCTCCCATAGCATAGGGATTGGGATGACTTTCTCTCAAAATTCAGAAAAATCAAAACAAAAGAAAAAGGAAATTTGGAGATTTGAGGTTAGAAACAACTTTTAGATCTTCTAGACTCACATGTCACTAACAGGAGACTACAGAAAGCAGAGTAGGCAGGGAGACTTGTGCAGCATCCTCTGTCTCTGTAGCATCCCTCTCAGCAGTATTTTAAAATAGTTTGAACCTCAATGTGTAATTTTAAATGACCATGAAATGAAAAGATAGAAACTCAGGCATTTTAAATAAAAGTCGGCTTTTAGTTTCACTTCTGTTTTTGTGATGTGATATCCTGACCAAAAAACACAACAAAAAAGATAAAAACAAATACAAAAACCAAAAACCAAAACAAAAGTACCCAAAACCAATCTAAACCAAACCAAACTACAACAACAACAAAAACAAGAACAACACAACACCTTAGAGGAGATGGCATTAATAGCATTTATAAGTACAGGTTACAATCAATTACTGTAAGGAAGTCAAGGAATAATAAATGTAATCAACCAATCCCATCACATCCACACTCAGGAACAGAGAGAGCTGATGATGTATACCTCCTTGCTTGCTAGTTTATTTGTAGCCGGATTTCTCCATGTGATATGGCTCACGGCCCCTTTTCAGGGAATGTGATAATGCACAGTGGGCTGGGCCTTCCCACATGAATTACCCTAATTAAGATAATGGGCTACACACATATTCATAGCTAGTCTGGGTCAGAAAACATATTTGCAGGTGATTCTAGCTTCTATTAAGTTGACAATTAATCCTACTATGACAAAGTTTTGTTAATGTAAACCTTAGAAATAATATATATATATATATTTATTATTGTATATTGTGTTGTATTTTTATATGTGTGTTAAATATCTATTATATATATTTAATCTATTTAATATGCTATAGAGACAAGATATTATATATATATGTATATATATATAATGATTCAGAGATTCCCTTTTAACAATCATTTACACTCCAAATGAATATAGGCAGCTCATTTAAAGTAGTAAGAACATATAAAATCTGCCATTATAGGTATCCTCAGAAGAGGTGGCCAAGTAACTCTCTTAAATTCTGTTTTCATTGCTTTTAAAGCTCATAGTATACACAAAATCCTTTGTACACTGTTATTCAGCTTTTTCCTCCATCATCCTACCTTCCAATGGTCCATCAATATAGTCCAGAAATAATGTAAAGTGCTCCTGAGAGGCAGAATTTTGTCACATGTTTGGTTAAAAAAAATGACTTCATTAGGTAAACTTCATATGTGATGAGTTACAAGTGTTTTGTGATATAATAGTTAAATCATTTCCCCAAAGAAAGAGAAATTTCCCTACAAGCACATGATGTATGTCTGAAAATCTTTATATCTATCTAGAGTGTGTGATGAATGCATGGACAGGAGTTCTCCACAAAATTTACAGAGAGACTCTCCAAGATAGAATGGGGTGACTTGTAGTATGTGCCCTGTGACCAAAGTGAAACTCTGAAGAGAAAATCCTCTGATGGGTCAAGCTTATGTTACCACACAATATTTAAAGTATTACTTGTTGGATTGTTTTTTCCAAGTTGGTGATAATGGATGGAGTGTCCCAGATATTTAAAAATAATATAAGCTAATGCCATCACTGTTGTTCTTCTTCTAGAACTTGATAGCAACTGTCTATTGCAGGAGATACCACATATTTTCATCATAGAATGTGGGGAAAACAAAGCAGGTACTTCCTTAGCAACTTCTTCTATCCTGGCTAGCACACTCTGTGTCAGAAGGTGATATACAGGCCTTGTGTGTGGGGGTGGTGTCATGAGTATATTTTACCCAGTTATGATCACTGCTAACTACAATATTGACCAGCCAGGAATGTACATCCACTGGCACAGCAGTGACACGAAGGTGGTGAATAACTTTGTGGTTTATACACTCCCACTCCACAGGTAGAAATTCAAATTTTCAAACCTGACCTATATACTGTAGAGGAGAACCTATTACTGCTATTTTACTGACTAGAAATGTGTCAAACATCTTTCTAAAGAATATTATACCTATAAGTAGTGCAGCTCTCCTCTATCATTTTAGAAGCTGTCCAGTGAAGCAGATAAGACTGATGGACTGTGGGCCTAGTAAAAAACCTCAATACCACAACTTATTTTGCTAAAGGAATAGCACAACAAAATGACTCATAATAATATTCTGCTACACCCGTGAGTCAGTTCCTTACTCAGTCATAATCAGAGAGACTTCGTTCAGTAGAAGGGAACTAACATGCAAAGCCACAAGTGGAAAATGATTGAGGACTGAGAGACTTTGGAATATTCAGTGCTGTATAGGATGTTTTCATGAAACCCTACCCTTTGGGGTTTAGGAAGCTATGAGGAAGAGCAGGCAGAAAGATTTATACGAAGTGATGTATGCTATCATGGAATTAGTGCCTTCCAGGCACACAGGACTGATGCACATATGAACTTACTGAGACACGGTCTGCACAAGGTCAAGCCAGACAGGCACCCAGCACTGAGAAGGGGAAGTGGACGTGAGCTCCCAGCCCCAATTGAGTAGCCACCTCCAATTGGCATCTGCTTGCAAAGGAAAACTTATTTTTTTACAGTGAAATCTCACTGAATATTAACCACACTTAAGGGTAAGCCCTAGACATACAGAAGAAGGATGTCAAAAAAGTAAATTCAGAAGCATTTTCCCCTAGATTTTTACTCATGTTGGTTTGTTTATGCAAAAACCTTTTCTGGCTACACAAACAAAAAAAAATTGTGGCCAATGGATACAGTTTTTCAATACAGAAACACAAAGAAAGCAGACAGATTACAGGTATGGTGACAGCCACTATTGTGAAACATGATTCCAAGGCCAACTATTTATAAAAATACTCTTTATTAAAAACAAACAGAGAAGACACCATTTCATGTAGAGGGAATGGAAGCCAGGTGTGGAGAGACCAAAAGTGATAAAAAGGTAAGGTTTCACAGATCTGTGATTCACCATTAGGAACACATTAAAGTTTTCTTTTGTTGATCACAGTCTTCTTGAGCAAATTGCCTTTTCTTCAAGCATGTGTTTAACATACTGAGAATATTCAAATGCTAACTATTCTGTTATCTCTTTTCTTAAAAGTATTACTATTCATTAACGCATTGAGTAGTATTGTACGTTATTTGGATACATGAAACAATTCTGCTATACCACTCATCCCATCTCTTAGCTTTGGAAGCCATTACAATACACCTCAGAACTAAATGCCTTGAGGCCTTTTGTTGCTACCCAAGTTGTTGTCAATCTGTGGGTAAGTAACTTTGCTGTCTAGCAGCTGTTGAAACTTGTTTTTCTTTTCATTGACATTCAAATTTGCACCAGTGGTGACAAAATAACAGGGTGAGTGATCTTGATTAATGAAATATTAATGATACCAAAATTGTAATCTGCCAAATGTAAAAAGAGTCTCCTGGAAAACACTAGGCTTAATTTACTGAAGAATACTTAAAGTGTGATGATTCACTTTATGGAGGAGACATACATTACACTAAAGCAATGTCATTATGATTCTTGATGTGTGATGCTTCTGAGTTATACAAATACAATATAGTTTTTATGTGAACTATGGATGTGAATGAGTAGACAACCTCCTGGTTAAGGTCCTAAAGCATTTACAACCCACAGACTTTCTTTTTTATTTGTTATTCTTTTGTTTTGTTTTTCTTTTTAGTTTTAGCCACCGCCCCCTTTTTCTAAAAAGGAAAAAATAAATAAAAAGAAAACATCCAGCTATTCTTTTGGAGCACAACATAGATAGGAAATCACTGTGAAGTCAAAGTAAACCCCGATATCACAGTCAATCTTCCTCGGCGTCCACAGTCCCAGTCTGATGGACATGAGTGACCAAGCCTGGATCCATAGTGAACTCTGGTCTCGAGTTCTGATCTATTTCTTCTCAGTAATTATGCCAGTGAGACAACTGCTTGAGATTTTATTTTTAAATCCAGATACATTTCTGCCTCTTTTTTTACAACATTATTTGAAAAAAAAAACAAAAATACCTGTACAGATTGTTAAAAGCATTTTGGCATAAAACGATATGAATATATTTTAGTTAGTACTTGATTTTCTTAAAGTTTTGATAGTATGCATTGAAATCTTACTAGTTACAATGAAACTCTGGATATCCAAGAAACAATTCACAGACCATATGAAGCTCACAAAAAAAGAAAGGCCAAAAAGTGAAAGCCTCAGTCCTTAGGAAAAAAAAAAAAACAATAAGTGTATAGCACCCTCAGAGTGGGGTACACCTAGACCTTAAATCATTAATAACTCAAGAGCTAAGAAAATAGCCTTGTGGCAATTTTGATATTTAAAAATCATTATGTTTAATCTGTATACACCAAGACAACTTTGACTATTCCTATTCCTCTATCTTTTTAATAAGGCGGGCTTAAATAATTTTTCATTTCTGACATGAGAGGAAATACAGAAACCAAGAGTGGAGCAGAGAGTAAAAGAAGGGCTATCCATAGACTGCTCCAACTGGAAATCCATCCCATATGCAGCCACCATACAAGTCACTATTGCTGATCCAAAAAGGGCATGATGACAGAGCCTTATAGGGGTGTCTCTCGAGAGGCTCTGTCAGAGCTTTACTGATACAGATGAGGATGCTTGCAGCTAACCACCGTACTAAGCAATGAAGGAGTTAGAGAAAAGACTGAAGGAGCTGAAGGGGTTTGCAACTTAATAGGTAAAATAACAATATCAAACAATCAGACACCCCCCCATGGGCTCCCAGGGACTAAACCACCGACCAAAAAGTACACATGGATTGACCCATGGCTCCAGCAGTATATTGAGCAGAGTATAGCAGTGTCTGGCATCAGTAGGATGAGAAGCCTTTGGTCCTGTGAAGGGTTGTTACCCCATGTATAGGAAATACCACAGGGATGAGGTGGGAGTAGGTAGGTGGGAGGGGGATCAGCATCGTTAAGGCAAAGGATACTGTCAATAAGACAAAATGGCAGTTTTGGAAAAAGATCTTTACCTTAGGATGTCACAAATCTTTCCCTTCTTCTTCCTTCAGCCAATTGGCTATCATGTTGATTTTGAGAGAATAGCTGTGTTGGGATTCTGTAAACCCCACCCCTAAGTTACCTGGCAGTAGCCAGGTATGCTCCACCCCAGGGACCTGACACTATAACAGGGATTGCTTGCAACCTCCTCTTCTCTCTCTCTCTCTCTCTCTCTCTCTCTCTCTCTCTCTCTCTCTCTCTCTCTCTCTCTCTCTCTCTCTCTGTCTCTCTTTCTCTCTCTCTCTCTGTCTCTCTCTCTCTTGTCTCTTTTGCCTCTTACTCTTGCTCTCTTGCAGCTTTGCTCTCCCACCCCAACCCTCCTCTTCCCATCCCTTCCCCCCTCTTTCTCCACTTGCTCATGGCTGGCCTCTACTCCCTCCCCCCCCTCTCTCTCTGCCTCTACTACCCTCTTAAGTCTCCCATGACCTGAATAAACTCTATCCTGTACTATATGGTTGTGTGGCTGGTCCCTCAGGGAGAAGGGATTCCCAACATGCCCCCCCAGAGGCATCTCCCTTGCCCCCATGCCTCACCAAACCTCCATGGCATCCTTCCCCTAACATTGGTGCCGAAACCTGGGATGTCATCTTTTCCTTTCATTGGCGCCCCGTCATCTTTTCCTTTCAAGGTGTGTCTGGGTCCTATTGGTAGAGTACAATTAACAAAATTTTAATGACTGAAAGAATATAGATTTACTATTTCTTGTTCTGTTGGTTAAAAAGGTGGTATGTTTCAAGGTGCGCTCCTGTGTTCAGGGAGAATGCATTTTGTTGTTTTGCATTCTTCTATAGTTTGCTCATTGGCTCAGGGTTTTCAAGATAAGCTTCAGGAGTAATATTCGTCCTATTGTGACATGACTGTAGCCATCTATTGTCACTGCATCTCCTCTCAATCTTATGTTTCTCTTTTCCACTTTTAATGATCCATGTGATTATATTAGGTCCCCTAGATAATCAGGAAATGTTTTCTTACATTGAAGTTGACTGAATGACAACCTTTGTACAGTCTTCTTTACAACAAAATTTAGTATGTTTAATTATTCTACCACTCCACACTTTCTTATTTCCACATCAGAATACTCATTTTTGAAATTCTATTTTGAAAGTGCTTAGTCAGGATGCTTTGAGATTTAAACAGGAAATCAAAAAGGCAAAGAAAACCCACTCTTACAGAGATCACATACAGCTTTTATAACGTTAACAATACGATAAGAAAGTACATACAATACAATATATAGTTTAAATATGTGCAGTTAGAATCCTTAAAAGATGTGTGTGGGTATGTGTTTGTGAGAAAGACAGAAAATTATAATCATGAGTAATTACAAAAAAGTTAGTATTTGAAAATATTTATATTTAAAGGAGAGAAAAAAAATAAAATTCTAAAGACAAAACATACAATTCTCTTCTTTTAGTATAGAATAAAGTTTATTGAGAGCATGGGGAATAGAGTCAAGAAGGTAGTAGAGGCAGAGAGAGAGAGAGAGAGAGAGAGAGAGAGAGAGAGAGAGAGAGAGAGAGTAGAAAATTAGAGGCTGGCCATAAGCACATAGAAAGAGAGGGTAGAAGGGAATGGGGCAGGGCAAAGGAACAGCAGGTATAAGAAGGCAAGAGCAAGAGCAGGAGAGAGAGAGAGTAGAAAATTAGAGGCTGGCCTTAAGCACATAGAAAGAGAGGGTAGAAGGGAATGGGGCAGGGCAAAGGAACAGCAGGTATAAGAAGGCAAGAGCAAGAGCAGGAGAGAGAGAGAGTAGGAGGCAAAACATGAAATTCTTAAAGATGAAAGGAAAAATTCATGAATGAAAGAATTCAAATTTTATTTTTTAATATTGAAAGAAATGCACGGAGGATAGATTGTGACAAACATATAAACAAACCATAAAAAGCTCTTAAAATGGTTAATAAATAGAATTTCATAAGAAACAACATACTTAATACTGAATATGAATACAAACATATACGTACATGCACACACAAGACAGGGGTCTGTAGTTAGTCACTGATAGCTACATGAAGGTCAACAGGAGGAACACACAACATAAATTTCTCTTCTGTCCTCTAAATGTCTATCATGAACCCCTGAAACACACACACACACACACACACACACACACACACACACACACACACACACAAAACCAGTAATTATAAATAAAGTATGCAATTAACCAAAATATACATGTATATATCATCAATATATTGGTAAATGTTACATCAAAAATAAGCATGTCCCCTATGGAACAGAAAAATGATATTAAGAACTGAATTCATATTTGTATAAGTGAATTTCTTTAACAACATTATTTAATAGAAAATTAAAAACAAGTAAGAAAATAGTAGAGTAGAATGATCGAAATTCTATAAACTTCTATTTGTGATTCACATACAAAGACAAATGAGGCAAATATGAATATAAAGAGAAAATTTAAATAAAAGCAAGCCAAAGAGAAACTGTAAGGCTACAGTGAAACGATTTGGAATATGTCAGATAGCCTATGAAAACCTGTGACTTTCAGGGAAAGTAGGTAATTATGACTATTTTAAAAAAAAATAAATTGTTAAGGATATGTATCAAGAAATAAACATCTTTAGTTATTGCTTTTCTATAATCTGAAATTGTAATTCCAGATTATAACATGAGGTAAACAGTTGCTTAAGAAAAAAAGCTTAAAGATAAAAATAAAAAAAATAACTTATAGGTTTATTTATTTCCACAGAGAATAGTTACAAATTGGTTTTTAACACAAAATAAAAGATGAAGTCTGAAACTTTTAATAATAGCCAACAAAACAAGAGTTTTAAATTTTATAATTTCTATGACTTAATCAAGAATGCAGTTTAAATAAAGACAAAAATAAAATAATTCAAAATTTATAATAAAATGAAATTATTGGAAAAGATAAAGTTTTAAAAAATACTGGTTCCAAAACAAAGATAAATAAAGTATTTAGGAACATTCTGTCTGATAACATTCCTGTCATCTAATAATTTTATTTAGGAAATAAAAGCAAAATTAATTACACTTACATAAAAACATAATACACAGATATGTAACATATTCTGTAATTAACGTAAAACAAGTAAGCAAATAAATATTTAAATGGAATTAATATTTTAAACAGAAAATTTAACCTAGTATTCAAGTCTTTGACTTCCTTGCTTAAATTTATTTCAAGATATATTTTTAGGCTGATTAAATAGGAAAACTTCTCTCTTGGTCTGGTTGTTGGAAGAATACAGATGGTTCCTTAATTATGTGTTCATTTTTTATCTTGTTAAATTGCTGTACTTCTCAGGGTAGCAGGTGTCTGGTGGAGTTGTTCAGAGCTTTTAAGGATAGAATATCAGATGCGAAGCAGGGTATCTTGACTTCACATTATCTACCTGTATCTTTTATCTCCTTTACTTATTTTATTGCTCTAGCTAAGACTTTGATAGGGTTTAATAACAAGACATGAATGCAGAAGATGGGCATTTGGTGGATTGGCATTTTCAGTGTGAAAGTGCTTCTGTTGGAGTAAGCACTTTCGGAAATGAGTGAGCTGTAAAGATCGTCACGTTTGCTTACAGCAGCAGCCATTCCTTAAGGCTCACTTTGCTTCAATTTTTTAGTTACAAAATATAAATGTGTAAAAATGTAAACTGATTCTTTTTGACTGCACGTATGTTATTGCTAGGCTTGAATTTTGTTTTTAGTAAGTCACTCTTCTAGACTCATGTGAAAAGTGGTTATTCCCCTCTCATATGAACCTTTTCCTTTTCAAAGGAGGAGAGTTATGCCAAAGATTCGTAAAAAGGCATATTGGATGTTTAAAAGAGTACCTTAAAATCAAAATGTATACTGAAAAGACAAAACTAGCTACAGTGCCAGGTAAGTACAAATAGGTCAAGTGGGTGTGAATACTTCTTGCACTGGGTTCCTTTACCTTGGAGTTAATGTAGGATAGTCAATGAGGCATTGCTGATGGCTCTGTGGAAAATGTTCTTGAAAATGGGTGTTTGCTTTGGCCATCACTCCAATAAATCTCATATATTTGGCAAATTATCCAGCTAATAATTTGGCAATAGATGTTCTAAACTCAGGGCTGTGGCTTTAGAGGAGTATGTAGGAACATAACTTTTACAGAGCCAAATAGTTTGAGTGAATTTGGCTCTTGGTTTATCTTCCAAAATTAGAATGTTTCAAGATACTTAACAGACACAATACGAACGCAAATGAAACAAATGAATGCAAGCATGCAGGAGTGGAAGAAAATAGAAAAGAAAGACAGAGACCTTTGTGAAGGTATGAAAGAAATTTCCACATGACCTTCTCCCGGAGTAGCCTTTCCAGTCTACTCTAACAGTCCTTCAAGTTTGAAATATAAGAAAGTGTCTAAAGAACATATTTATTAATCAAATGCTGGGACAAACCAGCTAGTCTTGCAAATTGGCACTTCACAGGGAAGGATAAGAACTACCCACTAAGACAAGAACATGAGTCTGTCTAGGAGAATCAAAGAATATGACAACTCTTACCTTTTAGTGAATACGTGGAGAACTTTCTCTCTTATCTGCTTTGTCCTCACCCCATAAATGATGGGATTGAGGAAGGGAGGAATGACCAAATAGAGGTTGGCCACAAGGATGTGAATGTAGTGTGGAATGTTGTGCCCAAATCGATGAGTGAGGAAAGAAAAGACTGATGGGATGTAGAAAACACAGAGAACGGCAACATGGGAGCCACATGTGCTGAGGGCTTTGAACCGTGCATCCTGAGATGGGAGGCGGAACACAGCACGAAGAATGTACCCATATGAGATGCCAATAAGAACCAAGTTCAAAAGAAAGAGAGAGACCACAAAAAGGCCATACACAGCATTGATATGAATGTTTCCACAGGACAGCTTTGCAATGCCCATGTGTTCACAATAGGAATGTGCTATTATATGAGCTTGACAAAAGGGTAAGCGGTAGATAAGATAGATCATTGGACATATACACAAAGCTGGGCGAACTACCACACATATACTGATGCCCATCAGGACACGGGATGTCAGGATGGTTGTGTAGTGGAGTGGAGCACAGATGGCTACGTAACGGTCAAAAGCCATGGCCACAAGAACCTCAGCCTCCATGCCAGTGAATGCATGGATCAAAAACATCTGAGCCACACAGCCGCCAAAGTTTATTTCATGGGCATCAAACCAGAATATGCCAAGCATACGAGGCACAGAGGTTGTAGAAAGAGCCAAGTCGACTGAAGAAAGGATGGCCAGAAAGTAGAACATGGGCTCTCGGAGGGAACGCTCTGTCTTGATAACTACCAGTATCGTAGTATTTCCCATTAGAGCCACAAGATACATACAGCAGAAAGGCAGAGAGATCCAGGCATGGATTTCTTCCAGACCTGGGATCCCAATGAGGAAAAATGTTGCTGGGTGAGAAATGCTCCTGTTACTGTGAATTGTCATCCTGCACTGGTCAGAAGTGAAGTTCTTCCTCCTGTTGGGAAAAATGAGAGAAATATACACAAACACAGAGACAAACACACAGACACACAAGAGAATGGAAAGACAGAAAAGAGATAAAAACAGAAGAGAGAGAGAGAGAGAGAGAGAGAGAGAGAGAGAGAGAGAGAGAGAGAGAGAGAGAGAGAGAACACAAATGATGAGACAGATGAGGATGAAGTGGTCAGTATATGAATCATTTACAATGTGAATAACATGAATAGAGTTGAACTCACTTTTACTATGAACACAGCCTGTTGCAGCAGATTGTATGCTCACTCATTTACTTAGCCATTTGGAAAATTCTGATCACTTTCATTTTTCAAATTTCCATTTACCTCTGAGCATAGATACTATAGTAAACTTGATGCAGATGTGTCACAACTAGACCTCTCTTCTTCCTTTAGAAAAAGCACAGAGTGTGAATTGATTCTGCCAATCCCCTCTGTTGTAGGGTTCAGTATAGACAAAAGGAAATGCACTATAGAAAAGCTACAAATACAGTAAGACGTGCACTGTGAAAATCAATTATGAATCCAGACTTATAGGAAAGTTCAAACTCAGAATAAAAATTCTGACTAGTCAAAGCTGTGAGACACATCTTTGAAAATGGCTCTTACCCTGTTCTTCCCATATGTGTCTCCAAGTACTTACCAGAAATTATATGTGTCTTAGTAACTCACCAGAAATTAGCAGGTGAACCACTGGCTCTTCTGCAGAACCCTGAACAGTACAGTACTTAAACTCTTATCAGAGTAGTACACAAGACATATTTATATAGTGTTTCAAATACTGTAATGACCTTTCTAAAAATATTTTTAATGCTCATATTTAGATGAGATCTGGGGCTAAAACCCCAGAGACTGCTAATGTAGCCTGAGATCCTGCTTGGGGAGCAGAAGCACAAACAAAGTGAAACAAATAAAGAAAACCCTCAAAACAATCCAAAAATTATTGAAGCTCATTTTCTTATTTGTATCATAACTAGGATTCCCTACCATAAAATACTAAGGATAAAAATAACACCAACTATGAAGCTAAAATGACAATTAATAGGTATGGAACTTATTGTTAGAGTGCGTGTGCATACCCACCAGTGCATATATTTATAGAGACATGCCTATGACACTAAGAATTTACCAGTAAAATAGTAATTATAAAATACTACTGTTTTACTCTAACAGAGTATTAAACTTCCAGGGACTACTCCTTGACTCTAGATGAGTACAGTAGAAATTCCATGGCATTTGGCTCCATAAAAATATTGTCTCTGCACTGGCTTTTGGTATTTGACATTTCATACACACTCCATAGTCCTAGCCCTCCATAACCATGTATTCTCCATAACTTGCAAGATCTAGACTAGTTCACAAATCCAGTGCGGTGGAATAATGGAAGGAGGGTAAACTGAGGTCAGGATATATTATATGAGAAAAGAATAAATAGAAATAAAAAATACTGCTAAAAGGTTCTATCAAGATAAAAAGTTAGTGCAAGGAAGTCTGAGAAATGAACAAACAATAACTCCTCTTTGATCGAGTTAAAATATTATTTTAAAAAGAAATATTATAAAACTCAAACAAAATAGAAAATGAAAAAGCCAAAACAAATTTGAAAAAATTAATCAGATATTTAATAAGACAAATTTTTAAAAGCAAAAAATTATCCACAAAAATAACACTGAGTTCATTGTTTATAAATACAATTTCTTCTGTATGATAGAAAATATAGAAGACATAGTAGGAAGAGGTTTTCTGAAATTGCCTGAAATAACTGGTAGAAACACAAAATAAAAGCAATGACTTTTCCAGACTTTTTAATTACCTAACCACAATTGCTTTTAGGAGCAACATTGGAAGCCATGTAATATAGCCATCCCATGACCCTTTTCAAATACTTTTTTATTTTGCTTTTATTTTCTTCAAGTTTCTTGACCCCCCATCCCCCTGCTTTCCTTAAAAGTTTTTTTTTTCCTCATACAGCATGTCCTTGTTATAATTTCCTTTTCTTCCCTGCCAAGAACCAGCCTTGGCTTGAAGAGAGATTCTCGGGTCAGGTTAATTGGGAGAGGCAAAAAGAAGTACTCAGTCTAATCATGGGTACCAGCTGAAAACCTTGTTTTCTGCTTTAGACTGTTCTCCAGAGATCCAGAGAAAGCTCATCAAGATAGAACAGGGTCCCCAATGGAGGAGTTAGAGAAAGTACTGAACGAGCTAAAGGGGTTTGCAACCCTATAGAAACAACAATATCAACCAACCAGAACTCTAGAGCTCCCAGGGACTAAACCACCAACCAAAGAGTAAACATGGAAGGACCCATGGCTCCAACAGAATATGTAGCAGAAGATGGCCTTGTTGGGCATCAGTGGGAGGAGAGGCCTTGGTCCTTGAAAGGCTGGAAGCCCCAGTATAGGGAAATGCCAGGGAGGGGAGGCAGGAGAGAGTGGGTGGATGGGTGGGTAGGGGAGAGCCCTCATAGAGCAGGGAAGGGGTAGGGATAGGAGGATTCCTGAGGGGAAACTGCAGGAGGGAAAGAGGATAACATTTGAAATGTAAATAAGGAAAATATCCAAGAAAAATAAAGATAGTTTATATCCAAGCCCTAGTCTTTTATTTACATATCAATTTAATTGTTCACCAAAGCTTTCCTTTTGATTATCAGTATTTTATGACCTCAGGCACTTCATTCTTTAAAAAGGACAGTAGGTAAAACTTTTTGAAACATAGCAATAAATTTAGAGGTTTGCCTGCCTTTGTAAACACAGACAATAATCTAGCTAGGTGCAATCCAGCTCTAAGATCACCGTTCCTACCACACATGTGCATTAACTAGCTCTTTTCCAGTCTGACCTTACACTCAGGAATCTGACTCTTCTGCTTTAGTAATCACAAATAACATACTTAGCCGGGTGGGATCTTGCCCTGTGATCACCTTTCCCTGAATATCTTCATATTATTTCTTAAAATTTTTCTGAGAAACTGGCTCATAGGGCAGCTGCCTCTGATTTTTTAGGTTCATGAAGCCCCTCATACAATTCATATTGCATCCTTCTATTTTACATAGTTGAGAAATTATATATTCTTGAACTCGTGTTTTCAAATGTCTTTCCCTCAGCCTTAAGGGCTGCCCTAAAGATCACAAGGTTCACCATTTTGTTAAGGGGATTAGACACACCCTTGCCTCCCTGACTCCTGCTGTTTCTTATTATCTTGTAGTTCTTAACCTTCACACATAGAACATTCCTTCAAAGGAGGAACATAAAGTAAAATATACAAACAAGCCTTACAACACTTAGCAACCTTGAACACTCATGGAGGCCCACACCCCTGCTGGCACTGCTCCAGGGGCAAGAGTCCTGTCATGCCATCCATTTCTTCTGGACATACAACATACAGGAGTTGGCACTGCTCATCTCCCCTTCCATTTGGATCCATTCCTTAGAAAAAGAGAAAGAAACAGGTTTAAGCGGTAGAAACAAAATACTAAAATATAATAAGATAAAACAAAAACTATCACAAAGAAGTTGGGCAACACAAATGAGCAGAATAAAGAAAAAAAAACTATGAAACATGGCACATGAATCAGATACCCACTAGTTCACATACTTTGGAGTGCTTGAAAACACTAAACTTAAAAGTGTGTGTGTGTGTGTGTGTGTGTGTGTGTGTGTATGTATGTGTGTGTGTGTGTGTGTGTGTGTGTGTGTGAGTGACCTGGTGCAGACCTACTCAGAACTTGTGCATGCTGCTTCAGACTCTGTGATGCCATAAGAGAATCTCTCAGTTGATTTAGAGGGTCTTGTTCTGTTTTCCTTCTTTCCTGCTGGTTCTTACATACTTTCTGCCTCCTTGTCCACAGGGTCCCTGAGCTCTAAGAAGAACTTGATGGAGACTTCTCACATAGAATTGTGTGTTCCAAGGTTACTCTTTGTGTGTGATTAATATCTGGCTATTCCCATCTTCTGTGGAAGGAAGGTTTTCTGATGATCACTGAATAAAGCACTGATCTATGAGTACAGAAGAATATCAGTATAAGTAATTTTATTTTTTAAAACCAGTAGTATTTGGTATTTCCATAGGTCTTTGGAATATCTGGTCTCTCAGTCTTGCTCACCAAAGCAATGTCAGTATGAGTTCTAGCTCTTGGAATGGGCCTTACATCGAGTCAAACATCTATTGGGTATTTCCATAAGCATGGTTCCACGATAGACCTAGAATAATTTGCAGGGGGGCAGCATTGTAAATATAGGATTTTTCTTTTTTTGGCTGAGTTGGTGTTTTTAATGTTGTCGTTTGCTTTGTTTTGTTTCTCTTGTCATTTATTTTGCTCTGTTTCAGGATGCAAAGTACTTTCCAGACCAGAGACTCTACAATGTAAGAGTGAAGGTAATATGTAGACTCCAGCTCCACTTTTCCATGTTCAGTGGATTGTGTAGATGTTGTCCTCAGCAATGGGGCTGACTGACAGTCCATGGAAAACAACCTGTTCGCTTGGCAATGGTATGGATTGTTTTGGGACTTCCATATGACCTCTTTGGTCAGCAACTCAATGTGTTGTAACCCAGTCCAAGTACTGGACACAAGAGAGGGCCAACTGGGACTCCTGGATTTTATTATATGGTTACTTTATTAAGATTGATTTCCTACATTTTAAGAAGTTCCCATTGCTCTAGTTTTCCATAGGATACCGCTTTTTTTTTAAATTCTAGTTTTCTATTCTGCAATCCCTCCCTCAACCCCATCTTCTCTTTTTCTATTTGATGTTTCCATTTTTGTCCACAACCCCCACTCCACCCATCAAATCTATTTTATCTCCACAGGAAGATCTTCTCTAGATCTTCAGAGTACAGCTTTATTATCCCTGATTTAATTGATTAATATACACATATAAATGAATATACACAATAACTATTTTTATGGTTCTGTGTTATACCAGTCAGAATGATTTTTCTAGTGCCATCTATTTATCTGCAAATTTTATGATGTCATTCTTTTGTTACAATTAGTATGCTCCATTGTGTAAATGTATCACATTTTCTTCACCTTTTGTTGAGAAATAGTAGTTTTTTAATTGGACAACTTTATTTTTTTTAAAAAGATAAATGTACAGATTTAAAGCATTTATGCATAAAAGTATATGAATACATTTTTGTCCGTACTTGATTTTTTTAAAGGTTTGATAGTATGCATTAAAATCTTACTAGTTACAATGAGCCTAAAGTGCATGTAAAACAAGATGTAACCTGGAAATAGTCAAAGTTTTCTTGGTGTTTAAAGATTAAGCATAATGGTTTTTCATTTTCTTTTTTTTTCCCGTGAAATTTATATACTTTGTGAGTTGTTTCTGGGGTATTCTGAGCTTTCTGTGGTTAGAATCCAATTATCAGTGACTGCATATTATGTCTGTTCTTTTGTGTCTGGGTTATCTCATTCAGGGTGATATTCTCTAGATGTATCCATTTTCTTAAAAATTTCATTGTTTCTGAAAGCTAAGTAGTACTCCATTGTGTAAATATACCACAATTTTGTATCTATTCAACTACTGAAGGACATCTGGGATCTTTCCAGTTCTGGCTGTTATAAATAGGGCTGCTATGAACATTGTGTTGCATGTGTCTTTGTTGTATGTTGGAGCTTCTCTGGGGTATATGCCTAGAAGTGGAATAACTGGGTCTTCAGGTAGTACTATGTCCAATTTTCTGAGGAATCGCCAGACTGATTTCCAGAGTGGTTGTACCAGTTTACAACTTCACCAAGAGTGGAGAAGTGTTTCTCTTTCTCTGCATCCTCGCCAGCATATGTTTTTTTTTCCATTGCTTTACCTTGATGTGATGTCTGTCCTTGATGTTGAAGTATGTTTCTTGGATGCAGCAAAAGGATGGATACATGTTTTGCATCAATTTTATTAGTTGGTATCTTTTTATTAGAGTGTTGAGTCCATTAATAATGAGAAGCACTAATGACTAATGATTGTTGACTTCAGTTATTTTGTCCGTGGTTGTAGTGTGTGTGTGTGTGTGTGTGTGTGTGTGTGTCTGTGTGTGTGTGTGTGTCTGTGTGTGTGTATGCATGTGTGTGAAGATTATTTATCCACTGTTTTTACTAAAGGTTAAACTTTTATCTTGAAGTTTTTCTTTTAACACCTATTATGTGGCTGGATTTGTGGATAAATATTGTTTATATTTGGCTTTATCATGAATACCTTATTTTTATCTATGGGTGATTATTTGTGGTCTCTCAGAGTCTGCAGCAAATCTTTCCAGGACCTCTGGCTTTTAGAGTCTCTATTGAGAAGTCAGATGTAATTTTAATAGGTTTGCTTTGTATTTTTCTTTTTTTCTTTTGCAGTTTGAATATTATTTTTAATGTTATTTTGAATATTATTTTCTCTATTCAGTATGTTTAGTGTTGCTCATTATGCTTAAAGGAAACACTCTTTTCTGGTCCAGTATACATAGTGTTCTGTGTGCTTCATGTACTTTGATAGGTGTTGTATTTTATAAAAATATAAAGAGAGAAGAAATATGTTTGGTGGATGTGCAGTCAGGTGTGGAGGATGGGGGAACCTCTGTGTGCTCATGCTGAGCCATCCCTTAACCCTGAGGTATCAGCCACTAGGTGGTATAAATTAGAATAGAGTTTATTCCGGACATGGGAAGAGGGAGTTAAATGAACAGCGACAGAGTAAAGTAGAGAGAGTAGAGGAGTAGAGTCTGGCCATGAGCACATGGAGAAAGGGTGGAGGGTAATCAGAAGAGAAGGGGAGAGGATAAGGGATCAAGAGCAGGAGAGCAAGAGAGACAGGACAAGCAACTCCTTTTATAGTGAGTCGTGTACACCTGGCTATTGCTAGGTAACTAGGGAGTGGCCAAAACTAAATGCCAACAGTAGGCATTTCCATCTTCAGGTTAGAGAAATTTTCTTCTGTGGTTTTGCTGAAAATATTTTCTGGTCCTGTGAGCTAGGTTTCTTCTCTATTCCTATTGCTTTAGATTTGATCTTTTCATCATGTCCTAGATTTTTTGGATGGTTAGTCTAAGGAGTTTTGTAGCTTTAACATTTTCTTTGACAGGTATTAAATTTAATGATTTCTTTAAATTATTTATTTATTTCTTATATTGTATTTTTAATGCTTGACAAAATACTTGATATTCTTTCTTCTGTCTTTTGTATTCAGTTTGTGAAACCTACCTCTGTATTTCCTGTCAAATTAAATTTTGTTTTTTTATTTCTCTCAGTTGGGGTTTTCTTTATTGATTATATTTCTCTTTTCGCTCTTTTAAAGTTCTATTATTTTCTTCTACTCTGTGTGTTTTTCTTAATTTCCTTAGGGGATTTATTCATTTACTCCAGCTGTTTGTGTTTTCTCACATTTCATAATGGAATTTTCATTTTCTCTTTAAGGAACTTTATCATTTTCATATAGACTGTTTTAAGGTCTTTTTCTTGTACCTCAGATGTGTTGGAATAATCAGAGCCTGCTGTAATAGGGTTCTTGGGCTCTACTGAAGAAATATTATCCTGGCTGTTATTAATTCCATTTTGGGGCATGTGTCTAAGTAACTAGGATTGTGATGATTACAGGCCAAGTTTATGATTTCTGGTTTTGTCTTTGTGGTATGGGTGTCTTATTCCTGGTTTTAGTTTCATCTCTGGCTTTTAGGAGAGTGTAGTGGTTATATGTTGTTTGGTGGGAAATTTTCTGTAGACCTGATAGGTGTTTCCAGTGGGGACTCCAGGTAAAATGTGTAGATGGGTATTGGGAGATGACACTTAGGATAAGTGATAGGCTAGGAGTATAAAGAGCTTCACAGACAGCAGGAAAACAAACTATTCAAACAGGTTCTGCCTGTTATCTCCTTATAATTGGGCAAAGGTGAAAAGAGGTCACTCCAGAAGGTCTGCTGAACTGCACTGGGAATAAAACTGGGAGACTGGATTTGGATAAACCAAAGGAGAGAAAAAGACCTTTGGGCATCCTATCTGCTTCTCTAGAGGAGTTGATTTTGGGTTAGCAGGGATGCCTGCTGGAGTGTCTTGCTCCAAGGAATAAAGTAGAAAGTTGGGAGAAGGGAGGTTAGAGGAGAAAATCTGTTAAATCACCAGGAAATGAGGGAAGGTGGACGTGAAGAGTGGCAGCAGCTGTTTTGTTGCAGAACTGGGGGTGACAGTAAACAATAGGGTCTAGGATGTCCAGTAAGAAGTGAAAGTCTGCATTCAGCCTGCCTGATTCCCTGGCTTGTGGGTTAGCAGGAAGTGCCAGCTGAAGTTGGACTTTGAGATAAAGCAATGGGTGGTGGAGAGGGAAGTTAGGAGATGAAAGTCTATGGAATTCATACAAGATGTGTGTTGGGTGGGGTATCAAATGAAAGCTACAGGTATTATGTTCCAGAGCTGGGGATGAGTATAGGCTGTTGGATTGTAGAAGAAGGGGTGGTTTAGGTCTTCAGTTAACTCACCTATTTACCTTACGCTATAATTGCCTTGTAATTTCACAACTAATGCCTACTGGTGTTCAGTTCTATCTTTTTTTTTTATTTGGTTTGATTTTCTGTTGTTGCTGCTGTATGTTTGCTGTTTGTTTGTTTGCTTGTTTGTTTTGATTTGGTTGTTTTTCTAAATTTTTATTAAAAGTGAAATTTTCTCATATAATACACTCTGGTATCAGCTTTTCCTCCCATAACTCCTCCCAGATCTTTCAAGACCCTACACACTCAATTCCACACACTTTCTTAGCTTTAAAGGCACCACCATAGAGTAAAAGTATGAACAAACGTGATCCAATCAAATAAGACCAATGAGCAAGCAAGCTTCACTATATTAATATTTTAAAAGATGAAATTCAAAGTAAAACTAGTCAGAGAAGTTTAAGATGAGCATGCCATTCTAATCAAGGAAACGGTTTATTAAAAAGACGTTACTCACCATGTCTTTGTCTCATACTACAGATGTTACTTCAGCATATCCCAGACAAGCCCTGCATGAACTAGATAAACTTCTGTTTGTATTTCCCGTGGAAACTTTATTCAGTTATTGTTTTTTCCCAACCTTTTTCTACTTCAAGCTGCCAAGTGCTAGAATTATGGTCACTAGACAATTTGTAACCAGAAGTCCTTTGACTCACTCTGTATGAGGTTTGTCTAAAAAGCTTCTTTCCTATTTACATGAAAATCTTCTGAGTCTTTAAGAACACATCTGGAAATGTACCACAGCATTTTTGGCAGTGTGATTTGGGTAGGGGGGAAAGAGAAGAGAAAAATTAACCAAATAAAGTCTCAAAAGGCATTATATTTAAGTTATAAAATTAAAACCCAAACTCGGAGTCTTACATTGTTAAGCTTCTGGGAATAATCATATCAGGCTATTGAACTCTGTGTATGATTCTAATTATTTTAAATGGGCCATCAAGAGACAGAAAGATGGCTCAATAGAAAAAGGTGTTTGGCAAACGTGACTGCCAGAATTCCCCAAGGAGCTAAATAGTGGAAAGAAAAAACAGATTCTCAAGTGTTGTCTATTGAACAGCACACACTGCCTTAAAGTTCAGGTACACATGCACTAACATCATCACACACACGTAAAGTATAATAAACATAAAAATATGTCATCAATATATATTTGGAGTTGTAAATACATTTTAGAGAATACCAAGAATTTTAGTACAAATAACAAGGACAACAATATTATGGATATGTTCTATTAATATAGAATATCCATTTATATGAAGAAGAGCACAAGTATCAGAAACAAATTGTGAAATTTTAAAATTTTAGTCCACCAAATTGCTGTGATTTGAACAAAGATTTTTCAAAGGTATATATTTTAAAAAACCCAAAGAGTCTGGGAATGGGGTAAAAGGATCAGCTGACAGAATAAATGGGGCTGCTTTACTAAACAGAACACATTATCAAATTAATGTTTAGATGTAATACATTTCTCAACAATTTATTATTTCATATGACTCAACTTTCTCTGCAATTGGTTATTATGAATTATAAAAGCAATACTTTAAATATTATAATTTGATTCTAGACATCAGAGAAATGAAAATGAAACTACTTTATCATTTAAGATCAATCATAATTGCATACATTAAGACACAAACAAAAATTGGTGGCCAGGATGTGGATGAAAGAAAGTTTTATATACTTCTGTGGGGAATATAAACTAGTCAATTCACTATGAAAGTCAATATTATCCCTATCAAAAATCAAAAACCTTAAATAATAATTTAGGTATATATAACTTTTATATGACACGGACACAACCTTCCAAAGAACATGTCCACTGTAAGAAAATAAAATCACCTGGAGATAACCATATAATTGAATTATCCCAGAAAAAAATTATTAAATGTTTTCTCTCATTGGTAGTTCATAGGTTTTATACACATAAAGTAATACATATATGTGTTGGAGGCCTTATATCAGCTGATGTATGCTGCCTGGCTGGTGGATCCAGTGTATGAGAGTTTTGGGGGGTCCAGGTTAATTGAGACTGCTGGTCCTTCTACAGGTCATCCTCCTCTTAACTTCTCCCTTCCATCTTCTCTGTAGTTCAATCACAGGGTTCAGCAGCATCTGTTGGGTGCAAATATCTGCATCTGATTCTTTCAGCTGCTTGTTGGAGCTTTCAGAGGGCACTCATGATAAATCCATTTTTATGAGTTCTCTGTGGCCTCAGTAATAATGTCAGGCTTTGGGGCCTCCCCTTGAGCTGGGTCCCTCTTTGGGCATGTCCCTGAACCTCCTTGTCCTAAGATGCTTCTCTATTTTCATCCCTGAAGTTCTTTCAGAGAAGAACAATTATGGGTCAGGGTTTTTGACAAATTGGATTTCATTTAAAAAAAACTTCTGTAAGGCAAAGGATACCGTCAGTAGGACAAGATGGCAACCAACAGATTGGGAAAAGACCTTTACCAATCCTACACCGTATAGAGGGATAATATCATTATATACAAAGAACTCAAGAGAGCTAAGGCAAGAAGTAATTCTGGGATAGAATTGGAGGGGCAGGTGACTTCACTGCACACTGATGGAGACAGGTACCTGGAACTGAAGGGAGAGAACTGAACACTGCAGGACCTAGGATGGAATAAGTGGGATAAGGCACAAGCTAGGTAAGAAGTGAGCAAAAGCCTATGGCCTAAGCATTTAGTCATAATTAATATAAGTCTCAGGGTCACTATTTTGGAACTTGGGTGCACAGTGAAAAACCCATGGCTACATGAATTCTATAGCCTATGTAAAGAGAAACCTGGACACGAATCCAGTCATGAAATCCTCAGCCTGCAATCTGTCCTACCTACAAAATGTGCTTAAGTAATGGTGGCATAGAACTTGTGGGAATAGCCAACCAAAATTTAGTTTAACTTGAGCCCATCCCAGGAGGTTTCCATACCCTACAGTGCATGGATGGCTAGGAACCAGAGACTAGGTAGCCCAGAGACCTAGGGTACAACTAAGTATGATTAATAACTAGCAAAAGCAAAACCAGATACAAAGTAAACAAAAACCTACCACCACCACCAACAACAACAACAAAAACCAATAGAACAAACAATCAGATGATTTTTAATGATACTCTATAGATTGTTGTCTCATATAAGCATCATCAGAGAGGATTTGTCTGGCAGCAGATGGGAGTGGTGCAGAGACCCACATCCAGACAATATATAGAGAGAATCTTAATTGATGCTCTCCCTCCTATCTGAGATTGAGAAACCATATGGAAGAGGGAGAGTAAACATTGTAGGAGTCAAAGGGGATGGAGAACACTAGGAGAGCATGAGCCACCATAACATTTAAGCAGGGCTCACATGGGCTTCCAGAGACTGAAAGCAACAAGCATGGCCTACATGCATCTGCACCAGATTCTCTGTATATGTTATGGCTATTAGCTTAGAGTTTTTGTGGGACTCCAACCAATGGGACCAGGTATATCTCCAACTCTTTTGCCTATTTTTGAGACTCCTTTCCTTCTATTAAGTTACATTGTCCAGTCTCAATATGAGGGCTTTTACCTTGTCTTGTATCTTGTATTGTTCTGACAGGAAGTCGTTTCTTAGATGCCTATCTTTTCTAAAGAGAAGAATGGAGGGAAAGTAGGTCTGATGGACTGGGAAAAAGCGTGGTAGTTGGGAGGACTGGAGGGAGGGGAAACTGTGATCAGGATGAGAGAAGAATTTATTGTCAATAAAAATAATGAAATATTTTAAATACTTTAGAAATAAAACACAAACTTTAGGTTTTGAAATGACTTGGTTTCGGGTAAATTTCCATCATCTTCCTAATATGACTTAATATAGCGATATAGTATAAAATAAGAAATCAGATATTAAGAAAATTTTAGGAATGAGCATGACATTATAAAATTCAAAATGGAATTATAGAAAGGACTGTATAGTGCTTTGGTGTCAGAAAAATGCATGAAATGACAAAGAAATATTTGAAAAACATGGATTCAAATTTAAAAGGCTATAATTAAAATGATTACAGAAATTAAGGGGCATAAAAGCTCTAAGTAAAAGTTAACTACATAAAAAACGATGCTCCTTTGAAGCAAAACTCAGGAGATTCCAGGACCATCAGGCAGATTATGAAACTGTAGGATTCTGATGGCATGATGCAGCTCTCATATACACCCAGTCCCTGAACAGACTGAGCTGTTCTCAGGGGAGTTCCCTTCTTTTCATAAAGTCTACACCTAGGGAAGCCTGTAAACTGGAATCCTGGGCTGCCTGCCACTGTGGGAGAGGAAGCACTTTATCCTTCTTTATCAGGGAGCCCAGGTCTTGGGACTGTACTGTCCTCCCACTAAAATGTCTTAGAGCAGGTGAGTTGGTCCTACTCAGTGGATACAGAGGACTTACTGGAGGGCATATCAGGTGGTCATTGTTAAAGGTGCAGCACAGCTAAAATGTCATCTCACTTTGTTTCAGCTTTCACTGTGGAAAAGAAAGCTGTAGACAAAGCAGGGCAGAGTCCTCTCTGACAAGGGCCTTGGTGAGGGCCTGGTGTCCAATCAATGTTGAGTCTTAGGGATCTCTTGTATACACTTGGGATAGCTTTAATGGAGAACCTACTAAATATGACCTTGTAGTATGAGTTGTAATCTATGTGTTAATATATGTTAATGGGACATTCTGAAAGGCTGTTAGTGGCTTTTAATTTGAGCACAGTTTGTATGACAAAAGGCCAATCTGAGCCAATTTTATCTTGTTTAAATAGAGTCAAGACTTTCATACATGTTACTGGTTTCACAACGCAGTTTAGTAGATTTACCAATTTATCCCGAAAAAGGTTTTACCTAAATAAGTGTACATAAAAGATTATTAAATGATTGTTCCATTTGTCATCTAACTCAGCAGACAATCTGTGTGCTTTGAATGATGATTTAAATTATTGGCTCCTAATCTAACTGGCCATCTTTGATTTCAAGCGATACAGAATGGTGTGGACTCAGCTCACACAGTGAATTTTTTTTCTGTATGACCGCATGATGCATTTTTCTTGCAAAAAAAAAAAAAAGAGATGTTATATCTGGAACTATGCCCATGGAGAACAGTAATGAAAATGTATTCTTCCCTAGTGTGAACAGAGCCTTAGCATTGCGGCATTTCCTCAGCTTCCTGTACGCAGCCTTGTTGATCATATTATTATGGTCACAGCCTTTACAGATAAAGAAAGGAAGACTTGGGAAATAATGTGTCTAAGGCTATTGATAAGTGGCAGAGTGAAGCTGTAGATGTGTATTTTTTACACCCAGACAGTGTGGCTGTCCACCATAAATAATAGCTACTCTGTCACCATGGCAAGGTAATTTGCGTGGATATAAAGTCTGTAAGTGGATAAGACAGAACGGATCAGAAAGAGTTAGTGAGAGGATATCTGACAGCATGAGATCTTGAAATAATCGTGCACAATGGAGGGGGGTTGTGGGCTGATGTTGCTTTAATTTGTAGAGACAACATCAATCAGTGTGCTAGCTCTTAATCCTTGGATGTTAAAGTTTAAAAAGTAATTAATATATTGCTGGTATGCATTTTAGATTTTAGGTGTAGACTGTTATTTGGTCTCATGTATAGAATAGTATTGCTATGGACACCAGACATGGGCAACCTTAGAATCAAAGTCAATATGATGAATAGGTAAAAGCAAAGTGTCCCTTAATGACAACAGAGGAACAAATAGAAAGGATGCAAACCCCCCAGTGCAAATAAAACCTATATCATAAATAAAAAGCAAATTTAAAATCAAAACATGAATGTATAGCATTTAATCTCTTACAACATTTATTTTATATTTTCACAATGTGACTAAGAAAATGACAGCCTAGTTTTAGTATATATTTTTGTTTTATTTTTCAGTTATTTATTTTATTTCTTCTAAAGAAATTCATTTAAAATACAGCGAACAGATTACTTGAGTGAAAATAATTCTTATTCAAGTAAAATATACTATCTCTAAAATTTACTGCAAAAGTACACATTAGTTAAAGCAAATTGTAAATTGTGTGTTATAAAATGTTAATATTTATACTTGTAATGAGATCTATACTTTATAACAATTTTCTATGGAGAATTTTAAACACACAATGATATTATCTTGGCTTTTAAAAACATAAATAAATAAATATATATATATATAGTTAGATAAATGATAGATAGATAGATAGATAGATAGATAGATAGATAGATAGATAGATAGATGATAGATCGAAATGATAGATAGATACCCTTAAAAATAAGGGAATGTTGTTTTCAACAATATGGATGGTTTGATAGGGCATTATGTTAAGGCACAGAAAAATAACCAAAGCATAATCTACTTCCTCATTGGAATGTAACAAATGAGCTCATAGAAACAAAGAGTAGACATGTATGAAAAAAAAATAAACACTTTTGTCTTGACTTAAATTTGACTTATTTAAAATGAAATTTATACATGTATCTGTACATTTTGACAGGTGCTTATACCTACATATTTTATGCCACTGTAAAGTAACATTTTTATTAACTTAAATCTAGCACCTGTGTCTATTTCTAGTCTACTATAGACTCTTCTTAACCCTTGACAGCTCACCTGATACATTTTTATTTGTAAAGAAATTATACTTGTTGGGTAATATGTAGTATGTTAAGTGAATTTTGTAACTAAAGGTATATAAATTAAGTATAATGAAACATTATTTATTTATGCATTTGAATTAGTATTTAATCCATACTAATTGCCTAATAGGTTCTCCTTATATAAATTATTTCTTTATCGAGAGTTGTTTTGAGTTATTTCCACATTGAAGCAGTCATGAACAAAGCTAACATGCATATTCTATTCTTTTGTTGTTCTTTACATGAACAAGTCACTTCTGTATTGAACAATAATTTTGGGGTTTATTTCTTTGTGAAATAATGAATTTAAAACATTACTAAACTTACAAGGTGACATAAATCCCAGCTTCAACTTTATTCTTTCCAATTTCCTTAGTCTCTTAAAGAGCTCACTGTTCTGTCATCCCAATTCTTGCTGCTCTGGTTTTCAATTTCAGAAGTTGTGTAATTATGTGCTTATTATCCAATTACAGATACCGGGTTATTTGAATAATTTTAATAATTTATACATTTTCCTTGAAAATGTCAATTTAAACATTCTTATTTTCCTCATTATCTTTAAACATGATTTGAAGACTTATTTATTTGCTCTAAAAAAATCTTTTTTCTCTGCTATTTTTTAAATTTACATTTCAAGTGTTATTCCCTTTTCTGCTTTCCCCTCAGGAAACCACCTCTCCTATTATCCCTCACCTTGCTTCTATGGGGATGCCCCCTCACTCAACCAAACATTCCCACCTCCCTTCCTTGGCATTTCCCTACATTGGGGGCATTGAGACCTCCCAGGATAAAGGACTTTTTATCCTATTGATGCCAGATAAGGCCATTCTCTGCTACATATGTGGCAAAAGCCCTGGACCCCATGTGTATTCTTTGATTGATGGTTTATTGAAGTGGGGTTTGTGCATATTTCTTCCTGTTCACATCTCACTAGCTGACTTACAAATTTGGCAGGATAAAATAGATTTATTTTATAGGTTATTGCCTCATCAGTCTTAAAAAAATAGCTAAATAATAGCTTCCAGTGCATGTTAAATCTAAAAATATTAATATTTTAAAAGATTGTCTATTTTTTATTTGTAAAGACTATTTTAATTTTAAAATATTAATATGTTTCAGGAATGTATGTAAATAATAAATTGGGAAGGGTTGTAAAGTTAGACTTGAAGTTTAATCTTTTAACATGATAAAATTAACTTTACAAGGTTTTATGTTTGTTGAATTAGTACATTAATTTCTTCATAAATATCAAATTGCTCTTCCTATGTCTTCAGCTCCTTCAACTCTTCCTTGTGGTCTCTTACTTCAGTCCAATGTTTGTCTTTGATACCCCAGGGAAAAGGATTGTGTGTGGGAATATAAGGTAGGGGTGGGTGAGTGACAGGGGTGCAGGGAGTGAGTAGTAGGAAGCACACTTTTCGAGGCAAAGGGGAAAGAGGAATAAGATAAAGAGCTATTGGAGGTGGGACCAGGAAGGGGGACAATATTTGGAATGTAAATAAATAAAACAACTTAAAAGAATACAAGTAAAATAAATCAAGTTTTATGTAAATATGTGTTTGTTTCTGATGTTTTCTAGGTTCCTTGTTTGCCCTTCATTTTTCAGTTGTAATTTTTTATTCCTTATTCTTCTAATAATCTTAAAATTTTTTAATGCATACTGTTATACCCCATGATTTTTTTATGAGTATGTTGTCAGAAAAGAGTTTCTAATTCTCACATTTTTCATATAATTCTAAATGGAATAGCTGATTATTTGACTATCTCTTATAGTTAATTATTGTTTGATTTTTTTCTCTATGTTTTTAAGTATTTTACGTGACATGTCATATGGATTAATCAACAATTTTCGTGTATCTTCTTATCTCCTCCCAGGAATGCTGAAGATTGTAGACAGTCTCCCAAGAGTCTGAGAAGAATGTCCTTTATTAATGTAACTGCTTCACACCCCTCTCTCTTCTACCTGCTGGGCATTCCTGGGCTGGAAGCTTTCCATGTCTGGATTGCCTTCCCTTTCTTTGTTGTTTATCTGATAGCACTCGTGGGGAATTTCACAATTCTCTGTGTGATCAAGAATGAGCAGAGTCTTCACCAGCCTATGTTCTACTTTCTTGCTCTCCTCTCTTTCATTGATCTTGGCCTCTCTACTTCCACCATTCCCAAGATGTTGGGTATCTTCTGGTTCAACCTTAGGGAGATAAGCTTTGAAGCCTGCCTCATCCAAATGTTCTTCATCCACACTTACACAGGCATGGAATCTGTTGTACTCCTGGCCATGGCAATTGACCGCTTTGTTGCCATCTGTTACCCACTTAGGTATACCTCTATTCTCACCAACAAGGTGGTAGCTGTCATGGCATCTATTGTTATAGGGAGACCTGTCCTTCTTGTCATTCCTTTTTGTCCCCTCCTAAAACGCCTGCCCTTTTGTGGACACTACATTATTCCTCATACCTACTGTGAGCACATGGGGATAGCTCGTCTAGCCTGTGCCAGCATAAGGATAAATATCATCTATGGCTTATTCACCATTGCTGCTCTGATCTTTGATTTAATTCTCATTGCTCTCTCCTATGCTTGGATTCTACAGGCTGTTTTCCGCCTTCCTTCCAGGGATGCTAGACATAAAGCCCTTAGCACGTGTGGTTCCCATGTCTGTGTCATCTTAGCCTTTTATACACCAGCATTTTTCTCTTTTATGACTCATAGGTTTGGTAGAAATGTTCCTCGTTACATTCACATCCTCTTGGCCAATCTCTATGTGGTTGTCCCTCCTTGTTTGAATCCAGTTATTTATGGAGTGAGGACAAAACAAATTAGGGAGGGAGTCATAAAAATATTTGTAAAGAAAGAGTAACTCCAACATCAGAGGTTTGCAAATGCTGTCAGGCTGCTCTTCAGTATTTGTATTTCTTAGTGTTCTCTAACAGACAACTAGGTCAAGGGGTGTTCCTGTGCTTCAGTTCCACAGAGTCACCATTCAATGATTCCTTTACAAAATGTCTACTTTGACATTAAAATTATTTTGCCCCCTTTCCCTCTTATTCTGACCCCAGTTTCTCCTCTCCTGACTCTTTCTAGTCCCCTTTCCACCAGATCTCATCCTCTTCCATTTCCCTTCAAAAACAAAAAACAAAAACAAAAGACAAACAAACAAAAAAAGAGCAGGCCTCTCAGGAATTTCAACTAAAAATGACATGACAATTTATAATTAGACTAGTCAGAAACCCTCATATCAAACCTCAGCAAGGTAACTCACTAGGGGCAAAATGATCCCAAGAGCAAGCGATAGAGTCGAAGACATTTCCCTTGCTAGTACCAAGCTAACAACCATAATGTATATGCAGAGGGTTTAGATCAGACCAATACAGTCTGTGATTGTCACTTCAGTCTTACAGTCCCCTATAAGCCCTGCTTAGTTGACTCTGTGGCTGTTTATTTTTTATGTTGCCTTTGACCTCTCTGGATCCTGCAATCCTTGGGTGTCTGTCTGGCTGTCCTGCCTCTGGTTTCTGGTCATCTAGGCAGAGTCACGTATGGCTCATAGCATAACCCTCAAGCCTTTGCTTTTTAGTGAGAGATAAAGAACCTAGAGGAATGATATAAAATAAAGGTGTGAAAAGATTTTTTTTTAATATGTGGAAAATCATGTTTACTATGTCAGTAGCAGAAATTATGTATAGGATTATAAAAAGAAAAATTTTGATATCTTAAGAAATGACTCATGATTCAACATTTTTGAACCATATACTTTAAGTATACATTGCTCTTCCAGTATTGCTATGATTTATATGATTATCCTTAATTCCATATGGTTATTATAGCCTTTAAGATATTTAATCCTTATATCTATCTCTGAGTTCCATCCAATTTTGCTATAATTACTACTATAGTAGCAAAATTAGAAACAAGTTTTATATGAAAATAAAGCAATACAATATTTTTACTTAAGAATGGGGTAGAATTGGGTGCCCTGGTCTCCAGCTGTCTCAAAATCTCAAAATCTCATTGTTAAATATGGCAAATCACCTTGGTTTGCTCGGTCCTTAGCTCATCTGCAAAACGGAGGGGAAAGATTAGAGAATTTCTTGCCTTGTACTTGATACCAGAATCTTAGAATTCCAAGTGAGACTTCACCTGTCCATTAAGCCATTTTAGTCATTTCACCAAAAAGTAGCAATAACTGTGTACTTATAATGCATTTTTAAAAATCATTATGTTTAATCTATACACACAAAGAAAACTTTGACTCTTTCCATGTTACATTTTATTTTACATGTACTTTATGCTCATTGTAACTAGTAAGATTTTAATGCACACTATCAAACCTTTAAAAAATTCAAGTACTGACAAAAATATATTTATATAGTTTTATGCAAAAATGTTTTTAAAATATGTAAATTTGTCTCCGTTTTTAAAATAAAGTTGTTTAAATAAAAATTATGAAACTTATAAAATTCATACCTTCCTTGGATTTACATATATCTTTTTGTAAAAAGGTATTCACAAATCCTGGTTATTCCAGAGTTTAGTAAATCCTAATCAACTCAAGATGCCTAAAAATAGTGTCCATCCTATCAGCCAGTTGGATATTAATGCCTTGGGAACACGTAATTTGAAATTAGTTTTCCCTGTAGCTGGTCTAGCAGAAAGATAATGCTCCAGCTATAATAAAGCATCACTGTATTTTCCTATGACTTTACCCAGATCCTCAAATCTGATAGATGTATTTATCACACGTTTTTCAAGTGCTCAGTAGCATTTATTTATCCACCCCCCCACGCGCACTGTACCAGGTCCTATTCTTCAATGGTTGGTAAAACTCTCAGGCTGTGAGCAGTGAGCAAAGACAGATGAGCCTAGCTGCTTCACTGACTACTCATTGTCTCTTTCCATTTTACTTGGGTTTTGAAGGACATTAGCCAGAGCCGGACTCCTGGGACCCTTGTTATTTGCATGTCTATTCTCACCTTCAACATGATATGAAATAGTGTTTTCATCTGTTAAAGAAAAAAAAAAAAACAAATAAAAAGTCAAGAACAATCACTGGGAAACTCTTGCTGGACTCACATCAGATCATCCATGCTATTTGTTCAATAAGCTGTGATCCTTCATTTCCCTTACTCCCAAGTCAGGGGAGTTATTTGACAAAAGATAGTAACATGTGATCTGATTTGTCTCAATTTTAGGAAAAGTATAGTGCTAAGGACTTTTTTCAGTTTCACATTTTATAGAAACATGGCATTAATAATAAGGTATTGTCTCAAAGTTCCCAAAGACCAAGAGATACCAGAGGACCTAGGCATATGGAACGGTGTTCAAGAGATCTAGTATGAAGAAAATGTAGAACAATACAAAGGCTTTCTAATAATTGAACAGGGAGGAGACTGTACACGCTAAATAATGTTCAGTCCTATTTGTTTCAATTGCAGTGTTGATTGTTGTCAGCTAAATTTTCTAATAGGTAAACTATGTCAGTTGTGTTAGCTGGGGATGTTCTAGGCCTGGAGAGGTCTTGAAAATTATGGTTCAAATGGTTCCATCATCAAAATGAGGCTGATATGAGAGTCTTAGCAGAACATGACAAAATCTCCATCAGGGTGCAAATAGCATCATGAAGAAAGGATTAAAGGACCTCCTACATCCATCAATCAGGAATGATAGTTAGCAACTTATTTTTTTCTTTCTTTATCATTATTATCTTTATTGATTATATTATTTATTTACATTTTAAGTGTTATCTGGTCTCTCCTCCAGAGACCCCCCATCCCATTCTTTCTCCCCTGCTTCTTTGAGGGTGTTTCACCTCCCACCCACTTCTCCCTCCCTGCCATGGCATCCCCCTACACTGCAGTATTGAGCCTTTTTTCTTCATACTAGCATGGGATAGGTCAATATGGACTGAAATTAATGGCCAAGTCTTCACACAGAAAGTCAAGCATAGGATATGCTTCCTAGGACATATCGATTTTAATGTGTTCTTTAAAATAAAAGAAAAGTGTGCCCATGTGTGTTTGCAAAATATTTAAGGCAAAGTGTTCTGTTGTGTGTAAATACCCATGGGTATTTAGGGAGGCAACTAAGAAAGCACAGGGCATCTGACCTAAACAGCTACTAAAGATGCACATATAAATAAACATTCTGGCAGGAATATTACATGACACATTGATTTTTGCTCACAGACCTACCTTTTAATATTTTTATAACAGCTAGCATGAGAAATCATTTTCTGCAAGTCAGTTCCACAGCTAGGTCCAATTTCCTTGCTGATGTCTTTGTGTTTTTCTCTTGCACAGCATGTACTTGTACTAGAGGCCTATCCTTTTCTAGATCTCCATATTATGCTATTATTTTATCAAGTACTCTGTAAATTTACACCCTTTGAATGTATGTAGCAGTTGATATGCAGCTTGGTCTTCATGCCAGCCTCCCCTCTACCCCCAACAACTAGAGCTAGGGTTGCCCCTGAATTTGTTGCCTCCTTGTGGATCCTGTTCCCCTAACTGGGCTGCCTTGTCTGGCCTCAGTGAAAAAGAATGCCCCTAGTCCAGCAATGTGGAGGAGAAGTCCTGAGGGACTAAAACTGGGATGTAAAGTAATAAAGAAATTAACTAATTTAATAAAAATTCAATCCAAAACATAAAATAAGACAATAAAGCTTTTCATAAACTTACCTTTAAAAATGATTTTTTATGAATTTGAAGCTAGTATGGCCTTATATTCTAAATAGGATTTATCTCACAAATGCATGCTAATCCCCAACAAGAAGCAAGTCCACCATTTCCAGGTTACACCCCCAACTAGACCAGTGTCTCCAGATTATTCTTCAACAAACCTGCACCCCTAGGTTACAAACCCACTCCCTGCCTAATGGCCACCAATACAGAGGGAAGCAGAAATTAGGTTTATCATATAAATCCTACACTAGCCAATTATGTCATAGGCTACAGAAGTTTTACAATTAGATCCTTGCACACAGGCTTCCTACTTGTTGCTTATTATAAAGCCTTATCCTGATAAGTTGGGACTCCCCTACTATCAAAACCATCTTGTATGATGGCTGTACATTGGGAAGAGGAGCTAGCTTGAATAGAATAAAGACCCTGCTGTGAGTTGCATCAGACGAACTCATGTCTGTTTTGGGGGATCATTAATATTTTCCTGGTACAACATAACCAAAGAAAGATCAAAAGACTATTTTACTAAGATATTGAAGATCATCAGGTCCAATCTGATTACCAGTTTCTCATATAAACTTCAGAGAACATGAAGGAAATAGGCAAACTGTATCAACTGGATGAGGGGCACATCAAAATCAGGCTTTCTTCATATTTCCTTTGGGTACAGACTTGTGAAATTATCATCCTAATTTAATTTCAGAATATTTTTATGATATGAAATATTTCTTGATTTTTCTTCCCTCCTGTTTTACTTGTAACTTCACTCTAATGTTGACAAAGAATGAATTGCAAATAAAGTACATTTTTAAATCTTTTTTTCTAATTCCAATCTAGTTTTTTTATTGAAAATCTAATGTTATCTAATATTTCTTAATCAGGGTAAATCAAGATGTTTGTCATGTGGGTTCAGATATCTGAGCAGTTGGCCAAGACAGCTTAATCACTCAACAGGTTCTCCAGGGAAGGAGTGAGGATTAAAATTAAAAAGTACAATTAGGCAACACTGTAGCATGACCCCAGCCGGTTCTGAGGCTGAAGGGGGGTTTATTACATTCCAGTCTGCTTTTATACAACTTTTAGCACATGCAAAATAATAAGATTAGTTTTGGGGCAAGGAACAAGCAAGGCAATAAACAAAATCCTGTAAATACCTTTCTAGGGGCTAATCAGGATGGCCAAGACAAAAGGACTACCATACATGCCTCCTCTGATGAGAATGAGCTGGCTCTGAAATTTGCATTAACTCCAGTACAAATATTTGTAATCTGGGCCTATTTCCTGAGTCCTGTTCAAAGTCAGATTACTGCCTTAAGCATACTATTTTTTGTCCTGGCCTTCTAGTGTCTAGAAGCAAGTGTCCCCAGAAGGTTCTTTACAAATAGTAGATGCCCAGGTTTGTGTTCCTACATATTTAGAAAACTGAGATAGAGAAAATTACAAATTTAAGTCCTTCCTACATTCCAGAGTGAGTTCTAGCTGGCTTGGGCTCCTTAATCCATGACTTACAAAAGTATAATAATAAAATAAAATAAATACATATATTTGTTATAAATTTATAAGTATATATGTATATATTATGTATAGATATGCACATATATATATATATGTTTTATATTATATAAATGTTCTGCTTGCATGCATGTATGTGAATCCTATGAATGCCTGTTGGATAACCTAAAACTGGGGTTATAAATGGTTGTAAGACACCATATGGGTGCTGGAAATTGAATCCAGGTGCTTCTTAGGAGTAACTAGTGCTCTTAACCACATAGCCATCTCACCAGCTCCTATCTTAAAAGCTACATATCACTTTTCTTTCAGTGTTTTCCACAATTAATAGCAAATGATTGAGTATATCCTTTGCTAATGGGTCACATCTTTTAAAATTTATTTCATTTATTAGGTATAGAAGGAATACTATTTGGGAAGAATTTTGTGTTTTTAGTAATTGATTTATTTACATTATATTCTGACCTAAAGTTTCCCCTTCCTCTTCTCCCAGTTCTTCCTCCCTACCTTCCCTCCCCATCTACTTCTCCTCCATCACTCTTTAGAAAAGAAGAGACCTAGAAAAAATACTATTTAAACTTGGTGTGTGTGTGCACATGTGCATGTGTGCGCATGCTCTCACATGTAATGATAACAAATTTTAGTTCTGACTCCAAACTGCAAGTTATATTATAATTAAAGTGTCAAATAAGCATGATGTATGCATAAATGTCATATATTTTAAATGTAATACTTCTGTTTCAAACCCAAGCAACACTAAATTTTGATTTTTAAGATCCAAATGAAATCTAAGTCAAAATATATCATTGACAATGCTCAATGAAGCACAAATGTTCACAGTCAAGGCAATGAAAAAATGAGATGGAATAGGCAATGAAAACATTCTCAGTGCTAGAAATTTTCAGCATCATTTTGAGTGATGTAAATGAATGGACTGATTAATAATAATAATAAACAAAAATTGAGAACAAAAGAAAAAAAAGAAAAGTAAAACATGAGCATGATGTTCTATTTTATGGTTTTGGATGAAACATATTTAATGATAAAATTATGTTACTATTGTTTATTTTATGTATGAGAAATGGGAGGTAATAGACAAAAGAATTTTTTTGTAGAAGTAGAAGATTGATGAGACTCCACTGCAAACAATTAAGTGAAGTAGGAAAACTAAAACAGAAACTAAACCTGGAGGAATAATAAGATCATAGGGAAACTTCAGAGAAAATGTAAGAGCGGTAAAACAAAGACCATAAGGAAGTCCTGTGCAAGAAGAGGACTTGTTTGAGCCAGAGTAATTAAGGACACCAGAACACCGCTCACAGAGTCAACTAAGCAGGGTTCACATAGGTTCCTAAAACTGGAGTCTATCTATGTGAAACTGTAGGCTCTGTGAGATTTGCACTTAATATTTCAACCTTCTGGTAATTGTCAGGCTTCACAATATGTGAAGGCTCAGGATACACTAAATTAAAATAAAGTGGCCCATAGAGCCTGCAAGTGTCTGTGCTAGGTCCTCTTTATTTTAGGGTTTTGAAGCTTGGTGTTCATGTAGGACTCCTAACAGTGGAAGTAATGGTGGTTCTGACTCTTTGTCTACCATTGGAACTCTTTACCTCCTACTGAGTTGCCTTGTCCATGGCTGATATGAGGTTTCCTGTCTAGTTAAGGAACAATACAAGATATTGGATCTCTTTGTGCCCTGTTTGTTTGATTTCCCTGGGAAGCCTGCTTTATTCTTTTTCTGAAGACAGAAAGAGCTGGATCTGGAGGAAAAGGGAAGTGGGGGGGGGATGGGGAGTGGTGAGAGGGGAAACTGTGGTGAGAGTGTATTGCATGATGGAAAGATAAATTTATAAAAAGACAGTTGTTAGTACTTGAAGATATGTTTAATTCCCTACAAAGAGATTTAATTTTGTTTGGATCCTGAGCCTTTACAAATTATTTTGAAGCTGAATGAATATCAGAATGTAGAAATACTGAACATGAATTCATCAGCGATGACCCACTAAGAAAATGAATATCAGAAAATTGACTCATATTGTGAATGAAATAAAGTTTCTGAGAAAACAAGTTGTGAAATACTTGTTCAAATGTTATAGCATCATCACGGTAGTGTTACCTGGGAACTTGACAGATAAAGGCTGATTTTTGCTTTTGTTAGCATTATTACCTATTTCAAAGGGCAAATGAGTGACTTCCAAAACTCAGCATTTTAAATGTCTGACAATTATTGACATTAAGTGCATAACTGTTAATGATATATGGAGTTTTCTACCTTGGGAATTAATCAGATCCCTAATTAAACCATATATATATGCTACATAGCAACAAACAATATTATAGAAAAGGGAGTTGTGTGTGAAGAATTCATATAGAGCTATTGCAAGGACTGTGAGAATATCCGGGAAAGATGTGTAGATTCAGACATGGTAGCTATTGCACTCCAGAACTTGGAAGGAGGAAGGAGAAGGACCATGAGGTCTATGTCTTTAATTAAAGTTATCCTTGATAACTTGAGATTGTGCCTCAAGAAACCAACCAACTTACCATATGACCCAACAGGTAAAAAGGTACATTGTTTATAATATGGTTCATTTAATTTTGACCTAACAGTTTTGAGAAGAAGCTTGTAACCTTTAAGTGCAATGTGACAAAAAGAAAAAAAATCAATGTAGACTCTTCTTTTGAAGAACATGGGGAAACTGTATTTTGTGGTATTGTATATTATGTTGTATGTGGTTAAAAGAATTTCAAAATAGCTACAGCAAGATTAGAGAAGAACAGTGGCATAATGAAAATCTGGTGACCTTAAAGAATGAAATGACAATTTTCTGATGTGCCAATATTAGGAACTTTGAAAATATATCTGAAGAATAATATTTTAATTCTATTTAAAAGTAAAATTAGGGACTGTGATTTACTCTAGTATTTTAATTCTTTGTTGGCATTTATAAGGATTTGATTACTCATGTATAACACATGAATTCACACACACACACACACACACACACACACACACACACACACACCATGGGAATCACTAAAATATGTTTCACAACAAAATTGACATTCATTAAAGAGTTGCTTGCAGTTAATGCTATATAGCACTTGTACATTCGCAAGAACAGTTGTTCCTTATCTACTTTAGTTTAAGGTCTTGGCAGATGATACAGGTTACAAAAATACTTAGCCTTGATAGGTACATAATAAGAAATCTGTGAAGCTCATGTTTGCTCGACTTTGCTATTGCAGTTCTCAGAATCCCCATGCTCCAATACAAAATGATATAGTTCCTACTCTTATAACAATGAAAATACTTTTATTTTAAAATTTAAGTGAAGTTGAAAGTGTGGGTCTTGATGCTTAAGGTAAATGAAGGTATGGTTTATATAGGTGATACCCCTCTTGGGGAGTGAGATTAAAAAGGATTTCCTTGGCTCAGGCTGTAGTGGAAAGGGCATTGGATCTTTTAGCAACATCTAAATGTGTTGAAACTTCGTGGGAATACAACCAGCATGAGCTAGTCCAGCCTTCATACTTACCAGGTATGTTTTCTCTGTACAGATTTTCAAGTGGGACTGACGAGAGTTTATTTTAGTTAAAATATAACTAAAATGTTTTAAGAATATTTGATTTAATTGCCTTTACTGTTTTCTTTGCCTTTATTTTTATCATAAGATGGATGGAAATATTTAAATTTATTAAACTACTGCCTCTTTAATTTGTAAACATTTTTTGAGTATATGCCATGATTTTGTAATTTCTTCCTTTCATTTCTTTTCTCTAAGTTCACTCATATACTGTCCCACATTTTCTCTTTTAAATTGATAAGATTAGTAGACAGAGTAAGGAGACCAGGTTTATGTACTTAGGACTATGCATTTTTAGTTATGTTTTTATGGATAATTACATAATACATTATTGTAGTGATAGACTTAAAATAGTTGATTACATAAAACAGTATTCTGGTCTATACTCAATTGCAATGATCTCTACAACTCTATAATATTTTTAAAATGAAAAAGGATTATCTAAAGATAACTTGCTAATTGTCCCTGAAAGCATGAGCACTAACAATAGAGGAGTGTTCTTCTTTTCCAAAATGCCAGGAAAGTAAGTGTTTCCTAGGACCTAACAGTGATGAGATTAGCTGAAATGCCAACCAAATGGGTGAGAGACCTATACCAGAGGTTAGGCAAGACTCCCAGTTGGGAGATGTGGCCACCCACTCATCTCCAATTTTTTAACCCAAAATGGCTCCTGTCTAAAGGAAATTTAGGGACAAAGTATAGAGCAGAAACTGAAGGAAAAACCATCCAGACTGCCTCTCCTGGGATCTCTTCCACATACAATCACGAAACCCCAACCTTATTGTGAAGGATAGTAACAGGTGCCTGATATAATTGCCTCCTGAGAGGCTCTGCCCAAGTCTGACAAATACAGACACAGTGTCTCACAGCTAACCATTAGACTGAGCAGAGGGTCCCTAATGGAGAAGTTAGAAAAGGACTGATAGAGCTTAAGGGGGTTTGCAACCACATAGGAAAAACAATAATATCAACCAACCAGACACCTTCAGAGCTCCCAGGGACTAAATCACCAACCAAAGAGTACACATGGAGGGACCCATGGCTGCAACCACATATGTATGTAGCAGAAGATGGCTTTGTCTGGCATTAATAGAAGGAGAGGCACTTGGTCCTTTGCAGTTTCATTCCACAGTGTAGGGGAATACCAGAGAGGTGAGGGGGGAGTGGGTAATGAAAGGAGAGCACCTTCGTAGAAGCAGGAGGGGGGGCAGACAGGATAGAGTGGTTCCTGAGGGGAAACCTGGAAAGAGGATAACATTTAAAATGTAAATACATAAAATATCCCAAAAAATAAACAAATAAATAAAAGCTTGACCACAATCCATTCACTAGTGTTGTTATTAAATAGGAAGAATCAAGTGAGGTGTTCAGTGTTTCTCCTCCTCCTGTTAGGAAAGAATTTGTGCCTTAGATTACTTTCATTCCCCTGATAGAATCTGCATAAATTTCATTCAGGGAAGAAGAAGGATAATAACTGACTTCCATTTCATCATTTTCCCTTATAATGATTCTGATGTGAAAAGATGAAAATAAATCTTCTATAAAAAACGGTGGGTTCAATTTTTATGTGTAAAAAGACTAAAAGAAAAATAATAAATATTTTTAAATAGACAAATCTATAAAACAATTAGTGAAGGAAAAAAAGTATTTACTAAATAATTGGATCTCTCCCATGAAAAATAAATGTGCATTATATTCAAAGATTTTCAAGAAAACTTTCATTTTACTTAAATCACCCAGTTTTGAGGCCATATTTAATTTATTTTCCACTTGATTTGAACAAATGTAATTCTCAAATTTTCACAAAAATTGACCATAAAATGTTATAATCAGCAAAATATTTTCATACTATTCATGGACAATTAGAACAGTTTCATCATTAACTTCTGTGTTCTAATAAACCTTTGCTCATCTCTTAAAAATGGTATAATCAGTATGTACAGCTTACAATATAATAAAAAATTTGAAGTCAAAGCTGCTAATACTTTTATACCAGACATACACATGTGACTTCTATCAAAAAGCCTCTGCCAATTGGAAGCTTTCTGAAGCTCTGAGGTGAACAGCAGTGTCTTGGGTTCACAACCTCACAAGCCTCAGAGATAACCCCAGGGCCAAATGTAGCTGGGCAAAAAGGGACAACTAGTTCCCCAAGCGTACAAGACACCAGAGCCTCAGAAGACCACAGCAGCTCTAAGATACTGCTTCCAGTTTCTACAGAAGAAATTTCAGGTGAGAAAGAAGACCTACCCCCCTCTAGAGAGATGTGACAAACCAGAATAAAAATACACATGATTTGCAGTTGTACACACTGACCTGAATCTTGTGATTCTTGCTTTCCTTTAGAGAGCAGTGGGCTGCAGTAACTCCTCTGCAGCTTGAGACCAGATTATTTATATTTTAAGTCCACACTAGCCCCCAAGTACTTTGCTGTAGTGAACCACCTAATGTCTATGTGGGTGTGTGACTTTCATTGGCCAGTACATAGAGTTTCAATAATTTCCATATATTCTGGACAGTCAAAACTAGAATGTATTTTGGCAATTTATGTTTTCTACATCAAGATTCTGATCACAGGTGATCCATATCTAGGTTCTACAAAATAAGGCATTTACAGTAGAGAATAAGGTATTAGACCTAGTTGGAGGAACTACCTGGGATATCTTCCTCAAGTTCAGTAGATACTTCCAGTTTTAAAACAGGCAGGACTTGCTGAGACACCATACACACTTTGTCTGAAATATTCTCTCATATACTTCTCTTGTCTACAGCAGGTAGTCTAACCTAATAATGGTAAATAGCAAAGTCGTTCACAGCCTATTCACCAAAAGCAACTGAAATCGCCAAAGGTTACTCAAAGTCTACATATAGAACCAGTGAATTTGAGTGCATTCAAGAAGCATCAACATTGCTCTTTAGTTTTCCATAAGGTTTGAATTTTGTGTATTTTCTTTGAAATTAGCTAAATAAAACTTTTTTATTAACTTTCCAGTGTTCTACTGAAGAACAACAAAATTCTGAACTATTGGAGGAATGCTGTGCTTTAAAATTCTCTTATAATCACAGCCACGACTCAGAGAAGCAACAAACTGCTCAATAAGTTCATATAAAGACCAATTTTAAGATGATTAAAAGTCTCTCCAAAGTTTCACTTGAGAACAGATGAGAGTGATCTAAATATTATAGCACTAGGGGCATAAATGATGCTCTCATGGGACCATGGTTCATGTAAAACAATATCTAAGAATTCACTCTCAAAATAATTCCCCAGCTTTCTGAATAAGGGTTGGCTTCTAGAACAAAGTAAGAGCAGACAATGGGGACTTGTAGGCAAACAAATCATATCGTCAGTACTAGGCAAACTACTGCTTTCACTGGTGTATGAGTATGGTATATGCACACACCTACAATGATCTGAAATCCAGATGCTTTCTTTTTGTCTCTTTCGTGGCACTATAGAAGGCTTCAAGGGAGCATCTGCCTCTGCTACCATGACAAGCATCACTGACCTTTCATGACCAATTGGACAAAGAGCAACTGGAGACCCTGATCATTGCTAAAGTTACACTGAGTTTGAATGCTACTCTGACAGAGTGAGCTCAAATAAAGACTTAGATATTTTCACCTCTCTCCTACATTTTTCCCTCAGGTATCATGCTCAGTGGCAAGAAGACAGAACGTTGAGCTCCATGAAGCCCAACAATGTGACATATCTGAACCCTGGAACTGTAATATTGATTGGAATTCCTGGACTAGAGCATGTGCAGTTTTGGATTGGATTTCCATTCTTTACAGTGTGTCTGGTGGCTCTTTTGGGAAATATCATTTTACTGATCATCATCCCTGCTGAGCGTAGCTTGCACCAGCCCATGTACATCTTTCTGGCTGTGCTGGCAGCTACAGACATAGGACTTTGTGCAGCCATTGCTCCCAAAATGTTGGCCATATTTTGGTTCAGGGCTTATTCCATGGCCTTTGATGCCTGCCTAGCCCAGCTGTTTTTCATTCATACACTGCAGTGTATGGAGTCTGGCATACTCTTGGCAATGGCTTTTGATCGCTACATTGCCATCTGTGACCCTCTGAGGCACACATCTATCCTTACACCTTCAATTCTAGGTCGGATGATAGTAGTGGTGGTGATTCGAGCAGTAGTGCTTGTAGGCCTGTTACCTATTCTAATAAAAAGACTGCACCATTTTCAATCCATCCAAATTGACCACTCTTACTGTGAACACATGGCTGTGGTGAAGCTGGCAGCAGATGATGTGCGGGTCAATAAGATATGTGGTCTCTTTGTGGGGTTTAGCATTCTGGGATTTGACATGGTTTTTATCCTCATATCATATGCCCTGATTTTCCAGGCCGTTTTTCATCTCCAGCAGAAGGAGGCAAGGCTCAAAGCCTTTAACACCTGCACAGCTCATATTTTTGTTTTTCTAGAGTTTTATATTCTTGCCTTTTTCTCTTTTTTCAGTCACCGTTTTGGTCATGTTGTTCCCTCCACTCACATTCTTCTGTCAACAATCTACCTCCTCTTGCCTCCTGCTCTCAACCCTATTGTCTATGGGGTGAAAAACAATGTCATTCGAAAGCGGGTAGCACAGATATTTCTTCTGTATCATGAACATCAGTAGTAGTTTGCCAAACACTTCTTTCCTTACAGGAAAAGTGTACAAAGACTTTCTAGAAATTGCTAAGGTTTATGCTCTGTTTTCACTGTAGGGGTTCCAAGTCCTCTTCATGGTACATGAAGGAATTCATTTTCATAATCATAAATGGTTTGAAGTATATATTATTCAGAATAAGACTGATATGTCTCCATCTGATTCATTTTATTCCTAATATATGTACATATATGTCATATTTTTCCTTTTTAGAGAAGATTTATTTATTTTATTTATATGAATACATGATCCCATTTCAAATGGTTGTGAGCCACCATGGGGTTGCGTTGAACTGAACTTGGGACCTTTGGAAGAGCAGTCTCTGTTCTTAAACCCTGAGCCATCTCTACAGCCCATATTTTCCTTTCTTTTGCTTAACTTTCATCTGCAGTGCATATAGGTTTTGATTTAAAATACAGGCACTAGTTATTCACTATTTGCTATATCTCATATTTCTAGTATTGTAATTTCATATATGGGTTCATTTTAGTTTTTGCCTATGTTGTATCATTCTTATTGTGTATTTTCATCATCTGTTTTATAATAATAAGTAAATTAAAATTTAATAAAATCATTTCTCACTGTGCTAGTTACCGTGCTAATAATAACTCATTGAAATATTTTTATACAAATAATTTCTTATATACTTCTAATTTATTCTTGCCATCAGAAAGTACCATTTTCTCTTTGTCCCAGTCTAACCTTTATACTATGTGAGTTTGTAGCTAACATATTTATTATTTATTGGATTTTTTGGTTGTTGTATTTCTGTGCATTTATATGCAAGTTTGTGTGTATAAATGATCTGTTATCATTTATGAGAATGCTCATGAGAACTTGTTACTCTTGCAAGAGTCCTGTGTTTGGTTTCTATCAAACGCACCGTGGCTCACAATCAGCTATAACTTCCGGTTTAGGGAATCTGACACCTTTTTCTTGTCCCTCTAGACAGGGTGCATACACTTGCTGAAAATTCATATATGTAGAAAAGACACTTATACTCATAAAATAAATAAATTAAAAAGAAACAGATAATTAAAAGTAGAAAAGTAGAAATTCAAATGAGTAATCAATACATTAAAGAAATATAGAAAAACAAAGACATCTCTCCAATCTAAAATATGGCAAAAAATCAATAATATACATAGACCTAATATATTTGCAAGGACATCAGGAGAACACAGGTCACAGAATTAACTGAGCAGGGATCTCATGGGCTCGCTGGAACTGAAAAGACAAGGAACTTGCATGGATCTGTACCAGGTCCCCTATATTTTATGCTTGTGTGTAGCTTGGTGTCTATGTGGGACTCCTAACTATGGAAGTGGGGGTGTCACTGATTCTTTTGTCTACATTTGGGATCAGTTTTCTCCTACTGAGTTACCTTTCAATCCCAAGAATAAGGATTTGTGCCTGGCTTACTGTATTTTGTTGTTCCCTGTTTGTTTGATAACCCCAGAAAGCCTATTTTCTTTTCTTTTCTTTTCTTTTTTTCTTTTTGAAGGAAATCAGAAGAGAACAGAGAGGAGAGGGGAAGTAGGAGGGAGGAGCTGGGAGAAATGGTGTGAGAGAAAAGTGTGGTCAGAGTGCATTGTATGAGAGAATAATGTGTTTTAATAAAAAAATAAAAATTTTCAGTATTTAAAAATGTGTTTACTTCTCTACAAACAGAATATTTTTTTGTATATCTTGAGCATTCACTAATGATTGTGAATCTAGATAAATATCAGAATGTTGAAATATTGAACACAAATCCAGCAGTGATGATACGTTAGGGTTGACAGCATCAGGAAATTGAGTCACATTCTAAGGAGAGAAAGGTTTCTGAGAAAATTCATTGTGATCGTACAGCATCAGCATGATGGTATTTTCTGAGAACTTGACATATAAAGGCAGATGTTTTTCATAAATATTGTGTTACTCGTATCACAGAACAAATGAATGACTTCTAAATTCAGCATTTTCAATATCTGCCAGTTATTGATGCTGAATGCATTAATAGTTAATGATATATGGAACTTTCTACCTTGGGATTAATAAGGTCTCTAATGAACCTGTGTGTGTGTGTGTGTGTGTGTGTGTGTGTGTGTGTGTGTGTAACCTGTGTGTGTGAGAGTGTGTGTGTGTGTGTGTGTGTGTGTGTGTGTGTGTGTGTGACTTAGTGACAAACCATATTAAGTAGGGAACTGTGTGATAAGAATTCAAATAAAATTATTACAAGGACTGTTATAGTACTGGACAAAGTTTTATTAGATTCTGGCATGGTGGCTGACTTTGAATACTCTAGTATATGAAAAGAGCAAGGACAAGGACCATGAGTTCAAGATCTTTTCAATTACATGGCAAATTAGAAGCCACCCTAGATAACTTGAGACTTTGTCTCAAGAAGCTAGCCAACTGACCAGACTGCACAGGAAAAAAGATGCATTGGTAATAATATTCTTCATTAGACTTTGACTAACATTTTAGAGAATTGGGTTATTTGCCTCAAAGTGCACATTTATAAATGAAATTTGACAAAAAGTCATTTTAGACTGTTCTTTTGGATAACATGGTGAACTTGTATTTGGAACTATCATGTTTTATCCTGTTTGTGGTTAAAGGAGTTGAAAAATAGCCACCACATCCTAAAAAAGATGTAATGACAAACTTTCAGATGTTTCAGTAGTGGAAAATTTGGAAAACATACACCTAGAGAAAATTTTCAGTGTATTTAAAAGTAAAACTATGGACTATGGTTTTCTTTAGTTACTTAATTCTTGATATTTTTAAATATTTGTTTACCTTTGTATAACAAGAATTCACAAGACACATATATAGCAGTGAAAATCACAAAATTGGCATTCATTAAACAGTTGATTGTAGTTAATGCTATATAGCACGTGTACATTTACAGGGATAGTTGTTATTTATCTACATTAGCGCAAGGTCTTCGCAGATGATACAGGTTACAAAAATACTTGGCCTTGATAGGTACATAATAAGAAATCTGTGAAGCTTGTGTTTGCTTGACCTTGCTATTACAGTTCTCAGAATCCCCATGCTAATATATGAGACTATTCAATTCCTATTCTCATACCAATGAAAATACTTTTATTTTAAAATATAAGTGAAGCTGAAAGTGTGTGTCTTGATGCTTAAGGTAAATGAATGTATGATTCATAAATGTGACAACCCTCTGGGGAGGGAGATTAAAAAGGATTTTCTTGACTCATGCTGTAGTGAAAAGGGCAGTGGCTCTTTTAGCAACATGTGTTGAAACTTCATGGGAATACAACCAGCATGAGCCAGTCCAGGCTTCAGCCTTACCAGGTAAGTTTTCTCTCTATAGATTTTCAATTGGGAGTTATAAGAGTCTATTTTAGTAAAATTATAATTTGAAAGTGTATGAATACACTATTGAGTTACTTTTTCCTGGTTTATTTGCCTTTATAATTTTTAATACAACAAAAATAATTTGAATTTATGAACCTTTAATTAATTTATTTTTTGAGATTTTAATATAATAACATAATTTCTCCCTTCATTTTTTCATATAAATCCAGCCATATAATCTTATACATTTTTCCTTTTAAATTAATAAAACTAGCAGTACACAGACTACAGAGATTGTGTTTTATATAGTTAGAAATAATGTACTCTTTAGTTATATTTTTAATGATAATTATACGATACACTACTTAAACTCTCCAAATAGTTTAGGACACAAACCACCTTTCTTGTTCATACTCAATTGCAAAGAGCTCTACAACTCTATAATAATTTTAAATGAAAAAAGAAATAATTCAGAATAACATATTAATTATCTCTGAGGAAGCTTGACAAGTGTTTGAATAATGAAGGAAATATGACAAAGACAGAGCAAGAGTGTGCCCTTAAGGCTCAGTGTCTAATCCATCTGCCCAGGAAACACTGTCCAAAAGCAAAGAGCATCCCGTCTCCCTTTCCCCTTCTTATGTCTTTTGAATTCCACTAGTTATCACTCTGCTTCCTTTCAGTAGGCAGTGATTACATGTTTATAATTGTGTTACTTAGAATTCTAAGGTTCTTAGATTTGAGAATCTCCTCTCTCTTGTAGGAACTAAGTTTTATGAAACTGAGGTACAAGTTGTCTCTATCAAGTTTCTACATGATTCTAAAACCCTCAAAGGAATAGGAAGAATTTGTTGATTTAAGAAATTTGAGCTTTTATGTATAGTGTATAAAATTAAAATGAATACATAGCTGACTTGAACACCAAACTAGTTAGCTATTCCTTGTCTTTTCCAAAATAACACATGAAAGCTGCTCTTGAGAGAGTCTGTGACACACATCCTTTTATCTCTAGCCAATTCTCCTCCTACATTTCTTCTTCCTCCTCTTTCTCCTCTTTGACCCCACCTCCTCTTC